>NC_079366.1:31085770-31093270 GCF_021018895.1 Seriola aureovittata | reverse complement strand
CTCTAAATACAGAGCACAGGGCGTGACACCTACTGAACCCTGAACTGGGAGGCAGCCATGTTGAAACACTTTGATCTGAGGGATCATGTGATCAGAGCAGCGAGGTCATAAAAGTGACGGAACATCATTTGATTTAACAAAAAGTCTCATGTCTGAAGATGGAAAACAACTACGAGTTGTTGTGTTGTTCGGTTTTAGTCGTGCAGGTGTTCACATTTCTACGGTGGCCCTGAGAGCTCGACAGGAAGTGTTTCCAGGGGACAGTGAAAAGTGATGAACCAGGCGGGACGCACTTGTTGTTAAATGTTTTGGGACTTTTGTGAGTTAAAAACAAGAAGCCTGGTTCATCACTGGAAACACTTCCTGTTGTGTTTTGAATATTTGCACCTGTTTTTATTCCTCCGCACCAGCGACAGTCAGAACCTGCAGCCATATTGTTTTTGGGTTTTCCTTCCGTCTCATTCTGGTGGACACGATATTTCAGAAACCTGTTGATGGAACTATTTCAAATTTGGCACAAACATTCACTAGGAGTCGCAGATTAACTGAGCTTCAGGGCCACCATAGATTTCAGATTCAACCAAACAACAAATGAGAGAAAACACTTGTAACGGCCTCCGGACACTGAACCGACTCCGACATGTTCACTGGTTTTATTTTAATGAAAAGGAAAAAAGTTTTGAATTTCAGATTTATCCTTTAAACAAAAACCTTCTCAAGTTCTCAAAATGTCCTTGAAGTCGCCGTCACGAAGAGTTTGGATTGTATTTTCACAGAGACTCACAGAAACATGTTGAAAGATGGAAGTCAGAGAGAAAGTGTCTGCAGGTAATTCATGTAAAACATCGACAGCGTTTGCAGCTCGAACATGCAGAACTGTCTGTGTGGATCTTTAAACTCGTCCATTTGGCCCCAGTTGGCATCGGCTCGGCTCAGCGGCTGTCTGGCTGAATAATGCATCGTGGGTAATAGGAGCTCTGTGGTATTGCCGTTCAAGCAGAAAGTTCCCCCATATTCCCCACACAGAAAACAACTCTCCTGGAGCTCCGCCGGCGGGTAATCAGAGGGGAAGCAGCCAAGTGCAAGAGGTTCACTGAGATCAAGGGATGAATTTAAAAAATCTGAATCACAGAGAGGAAGGTTCAGTCTGGAGGTGACGAGACAAATCTCACCATGTCTGAAGAGAAACGACAAAACTAAAGCAGGAGGTGGCACCAAACTGTTGTCAGGTAAAACTGTCTTCAATCCTGGGAGTAAGACGAAGGTGAAAGCTGCTCCTGAAAATAGCTTCTTTCATAACAGAAGATCACAGTTTTATTGTATTTATTATGTTTTATTTGCTGAAATAAAGAGAATCAGTTTCTGAGCTCAGTCTGTTGAAACTCAAAGGAAACAGAAGCAAACTTTCACAATCCATGAAAGCCTCTGAAACTGAAGGAAACTTATCTGCAACTTCATTATAAGAATCAGTCACGTTAAAAACATTAAACCCTCTGAAACAAGCTGCGTTCACAAGGTTCTGGAGAATTTAAAGGTAACAGTTTAACTTTTAAAATTGCAGATAAAACAAACCTGTAATTTCTTTTTCTATTGTCCTGAGATGCGCTGTGAATTGTGGGAAATTATATACACAGGTGCGTGTCTTTCTAAACTACAGCTGTGTCTCAATTTCGTGGCTGTGGTCGACCATGAAGGCTGAACCCAAATGAGACGTCTGGTCTACGGAGGATTTTCTGCTTTGCGTCACCAGCTGTACCCGCCCCCTTTCTGTTGCGTCACAAAGTACTGCTTCCGTCGCCTAGCAACCTTGACAAAAAGACTTTTTTGTTCACAAGAACTTGAGGTTTCGACAGTTGAACTGTTAGCTGTTGAACTGAGCTGAAACCCAATGCTTACATTCAACAGTGTGATCCTCAGACTCTCGGTCGGTGCTCAAAGCATCTTGGGATAGGTTGGGACACGAAGGATCCAGCTGTTGGAAAAGGAAACATTTGAAGGAGCCTTCGAAATAAAGTCTAGTGACGCAATCCATTTTCAAATGCAGCCTCTGAAGGACGAGACCCTGAACTCCAGTCAAGTTCTCGACTCTTCTCAAGGATGATTAAAGTAAACAGGAAGCAGCTGACGACAGTTTGAGCCTGTAAACTTTAGTAAATGAGGGATTTCAGTTTCAGTGGATGTTTGGATGAGATTTGTTTTCATCACCTGAACTCCACAGAATGAATTTGGAGGACGCAGGTGAACTCTACCTGCCTGTGGTTGTTTTCTCTCTCAGATGTTTCGGTTCGACCTCGTTCAGCTTCTCTCCGATTCCAGGGAAAGATCAGCGCTGGAAAAAATGATGCGAGTCACATTTTTCCTCCGTTTAAGAAAACATGAAGATGAAGCAGTCGGCAGAACTGGGTGGAAACTGCAGCTTTATTCCTCCTCGCAGGCCAAGTGGGTCACGCATTCATGAGACAGTTTGACAGTTTCCATCCCTTTCATTTTTCTACGGATTTGCTCCAAACTCTCACACTCATTCACACACAGTCAGACAGATTATCTTCACTTTCATTTTCAAGTGTTAAATTGTGTATTTTTCTCTCCATCCTCCTCTGTGGTCACTTCAGGCTCCACCTCACCGTCAGGTCAGCAGATAAAACACTTCAGGAGGGATGGAGGTCTCCTTCTTTTTTAACCGTGGCAGATTCTCCCAGGAGGAAAAATAAATCACATATCTGACAGAGGACGTTTCTGTTTCTGTCCAATATCATAATACACAAAACAAATACGATAAACTTTAAGTGAGAATCACCTAGTTCCAAGTTACATTTCTGTTTTTCCAGAGTCAGAGAAAATATGAACCATTTTGGTGAAATTCTTGAGAAATGGCAAGAAAGTGTTTAGTGCTGTCACACTGACCTTTGACCTTTGACCCCAAAATCTAATCAGTTTGTCCTTGAGTCCAAGTGAAAGTTTGTACCAAATTTGTAGAAATTCCCTCAAGGTGTTACTGAGATATCGCGTTCACAAGTCCAAAACTGTGTTTTGTGAGGTCACTGTGACCTTGACCTTTGACCTTTACCCACCAAAATCTAATCCATTCATCCTTGAGTCCTAGTGAAAATTTCTAACAAATTTGAAGAAGTTCTCAAGGCGTTATGGAGATATCGTGTCCATGAGAATGAGATGGACAAACCAAAAACAAAATGGCTGTCGCTGGACGTCCAGTGATGACACAGTTCCCTCGTCCTGTGTCATCAGTCACCTCAGTGAGAATCGGGTCAGTCAGAAGTCAGAGTGACGTCCCATGATGCCGTCTGTCTCTGTGTGATGTGAATGCAGCCTTTCCACAAAGCGTCCTGTCTCCTGTTACCGTGTCTCCTCGCTCTCAGACGGATCCTCGTCCTCTTCAATGCTCTGTCTGTCTCGCCTCTGTGTGTCCGCGGCGGCCCAGGCCTCTCGCCTGTCCCGCTCCCATTGTCCCTCCTCTATTGAGGGAGGGAGCGTAAACCAACACTGCCGTTCCCATTCGGACTCAATATGGCCGAGACCCGACACCATGTGAAGCGGCGGCTCGCCTTCTCTCAGAGGGATCCTGTTGCTGGACGGAGCGCCGGTCCAGCTCAGCGGCAGAGAGAGGGAACAATGTCAGTGTGGTGGGAAGGGAGGAAGGGGGGAGACAGGGGGAGACACTTGGGGATAATGGGAGGACGGCAGACCTGACAGACTGAAGGATGGTTACAACATGATTGTGAATGAGTTGTGACTGACGTTCACGTCCCTGTAAAGATGACTGAAGATCTATTTTATCAAACCTCTGAGGGCCGGTCCCGCCTCCACAGGAAACACCTCATTCAGATGGGAAAGCTGAAACTAAAGCAGCAGCGAGTCTGTCTACTGTATTAACCCCGTCTCCGGTCTTTCTCTACAGCGCCAGGTTTGTTTGAATATCCTCCAAATTAATAGAAAACCACCCACCATGTAAACATCAGTTGAGACAATGAACAAAGATTTCAACACAGGGACCACAGACTGACAGTAAAGATGGACGTCGCCTCTGTGACGTCACCCACAGGTTTCTGAAACTCAGAGTGAGCTGCTCCACCATCACCATCTTGGCAGTGTCTGACTCCGCCCCTAACTCCCAGCTTGGAGGGGTGTGTGTGTGGAGCTGAGACTGCAGTGCATGCTGGTTTAATAACTGTGACAGGCATACACCTCCATTAGCATAATGAGCTAAGCTAACAAGCCCGGTAAGGAGAGCGCAGACACTGATACATGCTAATTAATGCTAACATATACATAAAATAATACTAGAATTATATCAAGTGGTGGAAAACAATCTTCTTAATTTACTTCTAGTTTTTATCACTTCTGCCAGCCCGTCTCGTCACTTGTGATATCAAGTCACTGTAGCATCCAGGCTTCCCTGAAGAAGGCTAATTCATTTGCTGGCTAATTATCTAGTTAATGAGCTAAGCTAACAAGCTAGGTAAGGTGAGCGCAGACACTCATACCTGCTAATTAATGGTAACATAACAACATCCAAAAGGCACCAACACCACAAAGGTCACAAATTAACTGAGGTGTCGCCGAGCAGAGAGCTAACAGCGAGCCAACTATGACCTGTCACTCAAAGAGGCCACGCCCTCAATCCTCCATAACTTTAGTCCTTAATAAAATGTAAACAGGTGAGTTATATAAACAGGTGAGTTATATAAACAGGTGTCATGAAGGAGGAAATTAGCTCTAGAGACCAAAACAGTTTTTGTACCAGGCTGTAAACATGTTTATTTCTGCTGTAAAGTTGGACATTTTAACATGGGAGTCTATGGGGACTGACTCACTGTTGGAGCCAGACTCTAGTGGCCGTTAGAGGAACTGCAGCTTTTGTCCTTATATGTGGTTTGAACTGTGAACTACAGAAGCTTAGAAAGGCCATACTCGCAAATATTTTTTTATCCCGTTATCTCAAAGTTTGTTTCTCATTATAATGACTTTGTTCTTCTTCTTCTTCTAGAGCTGTAAAGTGAAAACGTCAGGACGACACATCGATCAATATTTCAATCAAGGGCAGAAATCACACTGTGTCTTTTCATACAAGCTCATTTTCAGATTGGTCCGAAGGATTGTTGCTATGGAGAAAACGTCCTTTCTGGGCTTCTGTAGTTCACTGTCGTCTCAACTGTGTGATGTGAGCCACACACACTCAGACCAGATGTGGTGAAGACGATGTCTCGGTCGAACTGTTCGATGTGTCTCTGTGTTTGCAGTGAACACAGACGGTCCGAGCTCAGATAAAGATCAGCGTCAGGAGGACGGAAACCAAGCGGAGAAGTGTTGATGACTTCTTCTTCTGCTACGTTTTCCTGTGATTGTCCTCCATTGTTTAAAGACGGACACTCGCGAGCAGCTGGTCACCTGCTGCCAGGGTGGCAATGGCAGGAAATCCCTCTGCTGCTCCTCGTCCCGGAGGACTTCACACTGAGTGGACAAGCTTTTTTCCAGATGCTTTTTTTTTGGGGGGTTTCAAACGAACCATTCATCCCGACAACAATGAGGTCATCCACTACCCTGGTCCTCCAAACAGGAATCCCTAAACAAAGTTGAGTTGGTTCATGTTTGGCTGCAGCTTTGTGTGTGTTCGCTGGTGTGTGAACTATTATGGAGGGACATGAATGAGAGTTTGTGAATCGGACGCTGATGGCCCTCCACCTCCCTACAGATGACATCAGCTGAGAGCAGGAAGGCTTTGAAGCACGCCGCGCGGTCGCACCGCCTGGAAACTACTGAGAGGACGCTCAGCTCTCTGAGGATTAACCACGGGAAAAAAAACACATCAAAATTTGTGTTTTGGGAAATTTCACCGAGGCATTATTCGCCGTATGTTTCACCTACATGTACCAAATGTGGTAGGCACAAACAGAATGCCAAGACTTACAAAAAAGCCTCCTGCACCCATACCCCAAACCCAATGGGAAGTCAGCCATTTTGAATTTACTCTGCAACTTTTGGGGGAAAGTTTTTGCGATTCAAGGACGTCATGCTTTAACAAACTCTTCGTAGAGAATTCATCAGATAAACATCATATTTGGTCAGTTTCATCTTAAGACCTTTGTGATGTTAAACTCTGACGTGTTTGAGTTTGAGTTGGACGGCCTGACCGTGGCGTCGCAGCGAATTTTGATGATTTGCCATGAAAGAGGAAGTTGTTATAACTCAAATGTACATCGTCCAATTTATCAGTTGATCAGGGACAGTGCACAACGATCAACGTGACCGTAAACGTACCAGACACCAGTTTTTATCTGCGGTCCTGTTTTACCTCAGCTCGCTGTGGCAGAACGGCGCCCTCTACCTGCCGTGCTGAGCAACTCATCAGAGTCAAATCTGAGACATCTCGCCGTCATTTATTTACAGAGATATCGACACTTGATTTGTGATGATGTGTTGATGCTGAAACACTTTATGTGTCGCCCATAATTCACCTGGATGTCCTCATTGTCTCACCACCTTTGTCCTATTAATAGCTCACCAGCGAGTTAAAGGTTAACTCCTGCAGGAAAACAGTGACTAACGTGGAGCCGCCCCGTTGTCTGATGACACATTAAAACCTTTCCAGGGGCGGGCATTTTACCCATAATCCCATGCTGTTGGCCTTGGCATTGGTGTGATAACAGTGTTTACCGCTGACGTCACGCCATGAGGAGATGACCTGTCATCACTGAGGCCGGTGGCCTGAGAAGCTGCCTGATGACAGTTTGGATAATGTTCAGTAATAAAACAACGCTCACGGCCTTCAGACCAAACGTTTCATTTTAAATGTTTGATTTAATCTCTTTCATTTAATAATTATTCTCCTCTAATTCTAATTTAAAACAATTTTCTATCAAATCTGACTCAGAAATGTTTCTATCCTGAAATCCATGAAATCAGAGTTATCCAATCAGAGTTATCCAATCAGATTTTTCTTGTTTGTTGTCTCTAGGCAGAGAAAGGGTCAGCTGACTCGCTCACTGGTAAGGAGTTTATAACCAGGACAGAAGGCCTGAAGCCCCCACACTGTTAGCTTAGAAAGTGGCAGGTGAATTAACCAATCACATTTTGATTTATAATGGGCGGGGCCTAAAATCGTTGCCCTAGGCCCGAAGGCTTGAGGCCAGAGCTCACATCAACCTCCGAGGCTGAAACGTGAAGCATCAACACTGAAGAACCAGGAGCTGCAGTTCCTCTAACGACCACTAGAGTCTGGCTCCAACAGTGAGTCAGTCCCCATAGACTCCCATGTTAAACTGTCCAACCGCGAAGCTACTACTCAACTGTACGACGGGTTTAATTCTCCAACATTATTTTAAACTGGTAAATTTTACACAAACCTTCATCAGTTTCCCTTTTAACATCTCATTTATTGCATTTTTCATTTTTCTATTTAATTTTTCTAATGGCTGTATGAAGTCAAATTATAATATGAAATAAAAATCCCCAATGAAACCTTCAAGTTGATGAGTTTCTGTC
>NC_079366.1:31045770-31083270 GCF_021018895.1 Seriola aureovittata | reverse complement strand
AGGCTGTTGTCAGTGTGTTAGTGTGAATCCTCTCAGCCCAGTTTGTTTGGCTGAACTAGAATCAGATTCTTCTTCTGTTGCATCTTGTTGATGTTGTTGATCTTTTACTCTGAATAACAATGTGAATGTCACAATATTAAATACTCCTTCATAAAGAAGCTATTTGTTAGTTTGGCTATTGCTACATAGCTAACGTTAGCATTAATTGACAAGATTGTTGCGTTTACAATAAAAGAGGTTATAAGACTGAGCAGCTGCTTCTCCGGGACAGATTGGACGATACAGTGACGAGACGGGTTGATGTGGGCCAGGGCTAGCTGGTTAGCATGCTAATGTCATGCTAACTTGAGTAGAAGAGAAGAAGCGAGGCAGCTCTTGGTAAGTAAAGGAATGAAGTTTGATATTGAACTCGTAACATTTCTTCCAGACTGGTAAATTAACAGCTGATAATGCTAACGTTAGCTATGTAGCAATAGCAAAACTTACAGATAGCTCCTTTAAATAAAAGTACTAGTATTAGCAGCGACACAAACCTAAAGTATCAGAAGTAAACATTCTCATATGTGACAGAATGACACACTAGTATAAAGTTAAATCACTGGATTATTATTGTTATTGTTACTATTGTTACAAACTGTCGAGAAAAAAATATCAAAATGTAATTTCAGCATCACATTCGTGCTCCTCAGAGGATGAACCCTGGGATTTTGATGATTCTCTGAAGCCACGTCCAAGAACAAGAACAGAAATCATCGGTGACGTCAGTTTGTTTTGTAATTTTATAGTTCATAAAAGTTTGAAGTGTTCTGATATTTTATTTACAGGGAGGAGGCAGCGTTTTAGTGGGTTCAAAGGTTTATGAGCAGCACACACACACACACACACACACACACACACACACACAGAGAAATAACAGTATGCAAATAAACACTGCACAGATGAAGGAGGATGATGCTGGTGTTTCCATCCTGTCTGATTGTTCTGGGCAGAATCAAAAACACACCACATTCATAACATGAGCAGTAACACACACACACACACACACACACACACACACACACACACACACACACATTTTTATGAGTTTCTCCTCCCAATCTGAAACAGACCGAGTTCATAACAACACGACCAGACGAGTCTGAGTCTTTGTTTTCAAACATGTGGAGGAACAGAGGGGCGTGGCTTCTGGACAGTTAGCTGTTAGCCGCCATGTCTCATCCCCAGGTTGTTGCTCCCGCCAGTGTCTGAGTCTCAGTGACGCTTCGATCTTTGATTGAATGTTTTTGAAACTTATTGCTGGGCTGCAGCTTCACTCTTTCATCCATGAGCGAAGTGTAGCGTGTAGTGTTTCTGCTTTACAGCGCCGTGCTGGACAGGACGGGTCACATGACTCTGCAGTAGTCACCACACGACTGCATTTTCATTTTAAACAAAAATGATCTCCGTCCAGACTAACACACCTGAAAACACACACATACATGAGCATTCACCTGCACTGAGCATGTGCGAGCCGGTGTAAACAGGAAGTAGATTGTATTAAAACAGAGAATGTAAATGAACAACAGCTGCAAAGACAACAAGGTCAGTAACACTGTCATTCATCATCATGTTGTATTCACCACTGGTAGTCCAGGCTGATGAGAGCCAATCAGGAGAGACCATGGCTGTGACCTCATTGTTTACAAAGGTCTCAGTTTCTGTCCAGACTACAACACAAACCTAGAGTTTTCAGAATAAAACACAAACCTAGAGTTTTCAGAATAAAACGAGGTGAGCAGAATTTTGAAAAGTCTTCATTTACGGCTCGAGAACTCTGGAGTTGTGTTGACGTTACTTGCACCTCTGACTCGACCAGCAGTTCTTCTACTTTCACAACATATTTCCATGTTTTTTCTGAGCTGCTCGCTCGTCTCTTTTCTCTCATCAGTGAATCTGTGACACTCGAGCTCAGATCAGAAGCGAAACCTTCATGATCCTGTTGGATCAGATGAGTCTTCAGACGCCCTCTCACTCCGCCGCCTCAGGGGATGTTTACTGTCTCCAGACCATCGAGGAGAAACTCCCTCTAATGTTCCACCCTCCGCCTCTCGCCTGACGCTCGCCATCTTTGAACTTGTGGCGAGCTCGGCGTTTGATGTCAAGCGGCCTGGCAGGAGCCTGAACCCGTGGTTTGGTTGAGGTTTGTCGGGACGTTACGTAAGGCGGGGGGGCCTCGGTTACATCATGGTTGAACTTTGCCGTGTGGCGCTGAGGTTATTTTTGGCAAAGCGGCATTCTGCACCTGAATTGAGAGGGACTGGCGCCGCACTCAGGAAGAAGAAAAAGAAGGAGGAGGGAGGGGGTGAGGTGAGGTGACAGGAACAGTGAGGCTGTTAAAGACTCCATGGAAGTTAAACGCTCCCCAGCTGATGAGTTTAGCAGTTTGTCCCTGTAGACGCCGTCGGAAAGAGTGAAAAGTCGAGTCTCCTCCGGAGCTGCTGTGACGGCTTTCACAGATTATCTTTTTCTTTTTTTTCATCAGTCTGTCGGGCTTCGTCTCCTGCCTCTTAAATCGTCTGCGGTCTGGAAACATTTTCCTGACGAGAGGAGCTGGCGAGGCTCCAAGCTGCTGGACGGCCTCGCTCTCCGCCATCACCGTCGTCATGTGGGCTCGGTAACGAGGCCGGTTCCCAGGCGCGGATCTCCTCCCATCTGCTTTTTAAGCTTTCCTCTTTTTTTAAACATTTCTTTCTTCCAGGGAAATTCCGATCATTTCCCTCTGGAGGCCGGAGCTGCCCCCCCCCCCCCCCATCCCCCCTCCCCCCATCCCCCATCCCCCCTCCCCACAGCTCGCTTTATTTGGAAATGGAGGTTTGACTCAAAGCCCCGTCTTCCCTGTTTGACACCCACCCCCCTCCAAAACTGGCAACCCTCCTCTCCTACACACACACACACACACACACACACAGAATCCCCATCATGGCTGCAGATGTGGCACATCTGGCTCCAGGGGTGAGTCATTATTCTTGGCTCGCTCTGATGTTCTGCTCCCCCCTATCTCTCTCTCTCTCTCTCTCTCTCTCTCTCTCTCTCTGTCTCTCTCTCTATATCTGTCTCTCTCTCTCTGCCGCCATGGCAACTGACGAATGTTTGGCAAGAAGCCCTTGGCTCGGAGCCGGGCCGAACGAGTAAGAAGTGTGGTGCTCGGGGAGAGAGAGAGAGAGAGGGGGTTGTGTGTGTGTGTGTGTGTGTGTGTGTGTGTGTGTGACAGAGTGAGAGACCAGGAGTTAAAGTATATGAACAAAAAAAAGAGAGAGGGGTGAGCAAGGTGAGGTGGGCGGGGCTTCAAGTCTGGCGAAGGTCCAGTCCGACCATAAAGTCTGAATCGAGGCCTCTGGCAGAACAAAGCTGTGTGCGACACCGCCGCCGCCGCCACCGCTCCCGCTTGGCATCCGCTCCATTTTCCCAGCAGCCCTTGCCTTGGCAGCTGGCCGACCTTTCCCTGCAGGCCTGCAAAGAGGATTAGGACAGAGGGGGAGGGAGGGGGGGGGAAAAAAGAGAGCCTTGTTGTTTTTCTCTTGTCTCTTCACTTCGCCCTTGGTGACATCACCGCCGCTCCGGTTCCAGATGCGTGGCGTCCAAAAGTGATTTTCCCTGGGTTTATTTGACTTGGCCGTCCATTTTATAAACGCCGCCGTCGGGCGCTGTATCTCTGGGTGTTGGGGGGGGAATCTAACAATTAGATTTCCACACATTCATCGTCCCCAGAGGACGGATCCCCCTGACCGGACTGTCCGACCGAATTTAAATGTGGACCTGATGATGGCGCCAGAGGAAACGTGAGAGGATCGTTACGGTTCTTCCTGAGGGGAACATGAACGTCTGAACCAAATTTCGTGGCAAGTCATCAAATAATTGGAGACCAACTTCAGTCCCCATCATCAGTGGTTCATCCTCTGGGGACCATTAATGTCAGACTTTATGGTTATTCATCCTGTATTTGCAGAGATATTTAACTCTTTGCCATCGCTCTTACATTTCCTTTAAAAGATTCATCTTTTCTCCTCAATTTTCTTTTTTTCATCGTTATCTTTTATGTATGTAGCTAGGCAGTTAGCTAGCTACAGAGATGCTACAGAGATGACTCTGATTGGTGGATTCTCAGAAGCAGTCATCAGCGAGCGCAGCTCACGTCTGGAACCACGATGAAGCTTTCAGCCCTCGTCATCCAATCACCTTCAGTTCCCAGCACGTATTGATCGGCTGCATTCGTTGAGGTCTATCAATAGACCAGCGAGTCACTTCCTGACTGTATCTGGACAGAGATGTGTTTCCAGACGGAGGCCTGGCACTCTGACTGTGCAGCGGCTTCCAGCATGTAAATGAGATGGAGATGTGTTTGCTCAAATGGTAAACGGACTGCTGTTGGTCCTGCGCCAACAGTCCTGCAGCTGGAGGACAAGAAGAAGAAGAAAAAGAAGAAGAAGAAAGCAACAGCAGCGTCTCAGTAAACAGGAAGTAGTTCATTACTGGTCATATCCTGACAAGAAAGTAACGTGGCGATAAGTGAGGAGATTAAAGTGCATTGGCCAGCCTCTGTTTACCATCCACAGACAGGAGGAAACACAACACATCTGCTGTGGTGAGGGGGGGCGTTACCCAGAAGTCCCTGCAGTGGCAGCACTGCACTACACTACAGCATGGAGGAGAGTTTAGCACTGACTGTCAGAGCGGGAACCTCCTGGACCGGACAGACAACTCACAAAATGTAATTTATTTGTTCAGGAAAAACAGGAACAGTTCATCATCACAACAACAACTAAATTCAAAATGTACAATTTGTTCCAGAGGAAAGGTCATGAGCTTAGCTACCTCTTCATAACCTAGCCTGTTAGCTTAGCTTCTCCTCTGAATGGATGTCTCCAATGTGGCTTCATTTGCTCGACAAATCATTCAGAACACAAACTACTTGTGTTCATTCACCTGCTGCTTAATGCTAAGCTAACTACAACCTGCTACATCTTGGTGTGGTCTGACGTCACTGAGCTGGACGTCTGTCTGATGCTGCTTCTTATTCTGATCAAACAGTTCATAAAGTCAAACATATGATCATGTGATCATAGTCAACTGATGTGTGTAAACTTGTCACCGTAGCAACAGTGGTTACATCACCTTAGAAAACAAACAACACTACACTTGTGGGAACAGGACGTGAATTCCTCCTTACCGACAATCAATTAATCAAACAATCAGTCAATCAATCAATCACCTAAAATCCGTTTTCTAGAAGTTCTCTGAATGTGGAAAATATAAAGTAAATTAAAGTATAAACTTTGTGCGGATGTCTTCCATCTCTCCCATTAGACTTTCCAGATGTTGCCATGGTTACATGAGCAGAGGTTCTTTGTTACAGCAGCTGTCAGAGTCCAGATGTGTGGATGCTTTCTCATCGTCTCCGGTGGAGCTTCTGGAGTCTGTTGGGGCCCCGTCCAATCAGCACTCGTCGCAATAAAGTGATAAAGAATCTGACACCAACGAAAAATGTCACTTTAGTAGAATTTTCAAAATAAATGTTTTATTTTATTTTAAAATGTTGCAAGGTTTTGTGTTGTATGTAAGAATTCATGACATCACAGATGTTTTTGACACACGTACATGTTCATATATGTTGTAACAGTGGTGCATGTGTGAGAGGTGAACAGGCGGTGGCGTGTTCGAGGCTCGTACAGAGGTGTTTTCAGGACACTCCCTCCCGCTGCAGCGAGCGACCAGCAGCCTCTTCATAACTGAACAAACAGCTTTGTAGTGTTTCCTTTGATGTGTTAAAATGGGCTTAATTTTTAAACAGAGCGTTTCGTAAATTAATCACCATACACAGAACGTCGGCTTTGATGATGTGGAACAGATGATGCATTCAGGGCAATAAAAATAAAACACGTTTCTGTTTTATCTCGCCTCAATCGGATGCAACTGCCAGTAGTCCAAATTATTAGGATTCTGGCCACAGATTCAAATAGAGAAACAGATTCACCTCCGCAGTCCCAGTGGGATCGACTCTGAACGCCACATTTAATGAAAAGGCGTTTGAAACGGTCGTTACAAGCGTTTGGTGACTAATGATGACGGTGCACACTGAGCTCGGTTTCGACCTTGTCAGTGAATCTCCATCAGTCCACAGTTGGAAATACTCGCTGTGTTATCTCCACATCAGCAGATTAATACTCTGTTTCACTGTGAGTCCATCAACAAGCTCATGCTCCTCAGAGGATGAACCCTAATCATTTCTCCTGTAGCGCCACCTTCAGGACAAAACCTTCACTCTTCACAAGAAATACCAACACCTGATGGACAAGTTGCTCCTGATCACATTCATACTGACTTGTGCTGCGTTCATGTGCTCCTCGGACATTCCTGTTTCCTCAGTCGTTCTTCCGACTTTGGTGTTTTGAAGTCAGAATGTGGAAACATGAGCCTCTCTTCTGATTGGCTGACTGTTTTCTGAGTGATCCAATAAAAATATAGCAGATTTCAGGTAAAAACACTCAGGGAAAGGTTTGGATGGTGGGTCCAGGTGGGCAGGGCTTGGTGACTGCTTTGTTGTGACATCACAAAGTTCCAGAAGTCCTGACGGCTGGTTTTAAGGCTCAGTTTCTGAATACAGGCTGTGTGCATTTCTCTGTGGACTGAGGCTTTGATACTTTCACAGTATTAATATAGAAGCTAGAGCTGATCTATAATCTATAATCACACTACACATGGACACAGACCTTCACACTGGTGGGAGATTTAAGCGTTCCCTTCATTGGACAAAAGTACACAGATATCAGTCAGTGGTCGTCTGATGTCCCACACAATCGTCCTGTTTCAGAAGGACGTAGGTCACGTGAAGAACATGAGACCTTTAACTCTGCTGCGGTGATCAGAAACTGGATCACATGTTTACAGATCTGAGGAGGTGTCAGGTCACCAGGAGGACTCAGTAACGCTGCTGATGAAGGAGCTGGAGACACTTTTGGTCTCAGTGGCTGTAAACAGTTAACAGTCCTGGACGCTCCGGTTTGACCTCAGTGCCCCCCCACCCCCCCAGCTCGGCCTTTTCCTGAGCTGATTTCCCATCATGCAGACTTCCTCCCTCATGTGAAACTGCTAAGCTGAATAAACTGACTGGGTCGACCCCCGTGGCCACGAGGCCAAGTCTGCAAATCTCCCATCTGAGTGGCCCATGGGGAGGGGGGGGGGGGAGGGGGGGGGGGGGGGGGAGGCTATTTAAAGA
Organism: Seriola aureovittata; assembly: GCF_021018895.1. Taxonomy (NCBI): domain Eukaryota; kingdom Metazoa; phylum Chordata; class Actinopteri; order Carangiformes; family Carangidae; genus Seriola; species Seriola aureovittata. The sequence goes on along the minus strand of NC_079366.1, from coordinate 31,076,018 downwards.
CCCCGCTGATCAGGCAAAACACTCTCTGCTCACTCTGCTTCATTAGCTTGTTCCACATCCAGATCCTGTGACCGGTTTGATACCTGACCGTCCCCGAGGCGCAGGAATGTTTTGTTATGTGTGATCAGCTCAGAGGTTTTAAACCTTTTTAAAGGTCTCAGTCTCTCACAGGGGGGGGGGGGGCCGGCCGAGACCAGGACCCTCTGTGGCTTCCACTGTTCCTGTCCGTCCAGAGGAAACTATAATTACCCACACTTCTCCGTTTTCCCTCCTTTTCCTGATTAGGTTTGAAAGCTCCGTTAATAAAAATAAAAACAGGACTTCTGTTTAATGTCAGTGACGTTGTTGGACAGAGTTCAAACATAAATCTATTTGAATTATTCAAATATTGTGAGCAGCTGCTGCACCTGTTGCATCATGGTCCTTATGCAAGAATAACAGTTCACCTTTAAGAGGATATATTAAAATTAGTAAGATTTGTAAAAATATCAATATATGTACAAATGGAAAATCATATCGCCTCAGTGTTAACCATTTGTGGCTCATATTTTCTTTGTAAAACAAGTTTTTTACTCATATTTATCAAGTATAATCATCTTTTCAGCCTCGGTCTGTTTTAGTCTCCTCCATTTTAGGAGTTTGAATAAGTAATGTAAGAACAAGGAAAAACAGGTTTGTAATTTACAGTTTTATTTCAGTGGCATTAAAATAATTATTTCCCACCTAAAAGGTTTTTCAAGAGATCAGATGTTGGTGCAAAAATGAAAGTGAAATTGTACAATCTGAACTCAACATGGTAAAATCACATGTATCGTGTGTGTGTGTGTGTGTGTGTGTGTGTGTGTGTGTGTGTGTGTGTGTGTGTGTGTGTGTGTTTCAGTGCTAAGTGAATGATGTGGGAAATGTCGTCCATGCTGTCAGTTCATGTTTGTGTTTCCATTTGGGAAATGATCACATGATGGATCCCCCCCTCCTCCACGCTGTGGGAAGCAGCCACAGGAGATTTACAGGGGGATGGTGGGGGGGGGTGAGGTGATGGGGGGGGGGGGGGGGGGGGGGGTGTAGAGGTTCATTAGGAGAAAGGCTGATGAAATCCTGATTTGGACACTCAGGTATCGATCCCACAACACTGAGAAATATAAAGTAATTTAATCCAAACATGATGTTCAGTGAAATTTAAATAAATTGATGCGACTGCTGGTGACATTTAAATATTCCTCTCATTCAATTGTATTTTTATAATATATTTAAAAATACAGGGAAATTATGTCTGAGGTTTATATTCACTGCAATATTATGACACAGTGCATCACATGATCTGCAGTTCCTCCTGTGGCCACTATGTGAAGAACACAGGTCATGGTCTGCCGTTGGTGTGAAGACGTATATCGAACTGTATTAGTTACTAACCAAGGGACATTGACATTGTGAGGTCGTCACAATGTTGACCTTTGACCTTTGACAACCTAAATCAAATCATTAAACCAGACCAGTGTCAGCTCGACGGTCAGACTGGGAAATAAATTCAGCCTTGGATTGATCCACTGGGACCAGCCGCACAAATGACACTGATGGAGCCAGTAATAACCCTCATGGGTTAAAAACTTTATGGATGTTTTGATGGTCCATTGGCCGACCAGGATCTGATCCATTAGTCCTCAGTCCAGTCATCTCACCTGTGGGCGGAGCCTGTGTTTTTATAAACACTGGGGGGAGCAACAGTTCAACAGGAGGTACTCACATGCACTAACATGCACTCGCTACCAGACCAGCTACCAAAGCAAAGACCAGAGAAACTCAGATTACATCACACACAGAGGGGGCGTGGATTCGTTCTCTGCTCAGGACGCCATTACTACACAATATCTTTGCTGCTGTATTAATATTTTAAAATCTAATTTAAAGAATCTTCAATATGTTTTACGATGGTTTAGGGAATTGAAATGAAGGCTTTTATAGACCTGCAGACTTCCTGTTCATCACCAGACTCAATGTAAAATCTACTGAATTTGTCCGTATGATAGTTTCTGTGTTTGAGGAGAAGAGATTTAAACTGAAACGTGACCTCTCTGTGACCTCGCTGTCTTTCACCTCCATCTTGTCATCCTCTCCTTCTGTAGATTTGCCTAAACGCAGCTCGTCTCTGAATCCCGTCCAGGATATAAAACAGCTCGCTGCTCCGGCACATTTGCCTGCTGCGTCTGAGCGAGGCCACGCTGGAAAAACAGGACGCATTGTTCACCACGCCCGCCTCCTCCTCCCTCTCACTTCCTTTCTCTCTCTCTTTCCATCAGCTGACTGGGCGAGCGAGGGCATGGCCGTGCCCTGATGCCGTGAAGCCTGACGGGAGACGGGCCGGCAGCAGCGGAGCAGTGATACAGGCTGTGAGTAAGAGATGATGCTGCTGACTCACTGCTGGCCAGACACCAACGTGATCACACATCAATCTGTTGTTTCTTCCCTGAATTCCTCGAGTCCTCACTGTGACCTTTACTCTCCCATGATTTTCATTACAAATAGATCAAAATACACAAAACATAGAAAGATTTAAAGAAGAGAAAAAAAGATTTCCTCCACTGAAGAAGAAACCAGGTTTTCATCTAAAAAGGCCTCAGACACAGAAAGAGATGAGACCAGAGCTCAGGTGGACTGGACTGAGGACTACAGCTCAGATCCTGGTCGGCCAGTGGACCATCAAAACATCCATAAAGTTTTTAAAGTCTTTACAGGCTCCATCAGTATCAACGGTGTAACCAGTCCCAGTGGATCAGTCCAAGGCAGAATTTCTTTCCCAGTCCGATCGTGGAGCTGACACTGGTCTGGTGTACTGGGAGGAGAACCCTACGAGCTGCTAAAGGCTCCAGCAGGACTCAGAACTGGTTTTATGCCTCTGTGCTGGCGACAGTCAGAGTTTGTTTTCAGGTTTTCTGTCTGTCTCAGTCTCATGGACATGATATCTCAGTAACACCTTGAGGGAACTTCTTCAATTTTGGCAAAAATTTCCACCTGGACACGAAGACAAACTGATCTGATTTTGGCGGTCAAAGGTCAAAGGTCAAGGATAGTGTAACTCCATAAGTCACTTTTTGGCCATAACTCAAAATTTCACACTGATGGTTCCTATTTTGTATGACTCTGGATAAACAGGGATGTAACCTGAAACAAGTCCAAGTTTTTTTCTGTTCTGTTTTTTCTGATCCAGACAGTCCTCAGCAGGAGTCTATTGTATTTTTAAGGACAACCAGCTGAGCAAATAGACAGTCTATCGTTTTTGCAGTATACCGTCTAAATCTCTCATCCAACAGGCTTCTTCAGTTCAGAGGTCTGAGGATCCAGAACTGAAGAAGCCTCTTGGATGAGAGATGAAACGTCTTCATGTAACTGCAGCCAAGTCCAGATGCCCCTCGATGCAACTGAAATCTGCCAGTTCACAGAAATTATTTCAACCAGTTTCCAAATGAAATCAGCTTCTTTGAAGACATGATCATCTTAATACAAGAAAGCGTCTGAGACATGGTTTATGTTTTCTGTCTTCGCTGTGCTTGAATCATGAAAAATGAAACAGTTTTAAACATGTTTAAATATTCTCTCTGCACTGTTGTTCTTTTTGAGGACTCAGTTTCAGAGAGAAAAGACTTGGAAAAGACGAGATGCAGCTGCGCAAGAAAGACAAAAAGGGATTAAAACAAAAACAACTTGAAGAGCAGACATGCGGCAATGTCAAACAGCATACACCAGACTTCACAGAAAATAATTCACTGTTAATGATCTGGATCTTCAACAAAATGTAATGGGTTCTTCTCTGGACCAGGTCCCAACCCTCCACCAAGTTCAGTGCAAATCGACTCAGAATTTTTTTTGTGCTATCCTGCTCACAAATAAACAAACAGACAGAACCTCGTGACAGAGTTAAAGAAAAAACAAAATGATCTAATAGTGAAAGGTACAATAAAACATGCGCAGGTAAGCGAATTAGAATAAAATCCACAGTCATACCACAATGACAGGCTTGTACTGTGAGATACTCAGAGTTCAGACCGTCAGAGTGGGCCCTGAACGCAGCGGGAGAGCAGAGAGAGGTGGTTTCATGTTGAGTGCGGAGGTTTGTCCTCAGCTCAGTAGCACTCTGAATGAAGGGAGGGGAGCTTCACGGTTTGCCTAGCAACAACAGCTGAATTCTGTGATTGGCTGTTGGGCTTGTGACGTCATGCGTGCCTAGTGCTGGGACTGGAATGCAAAAGAGGATTTAGCAACAGAGCTTCAGCACTTGTTGCTTCCATTCTGCAGAGAGTTCATGTTTCACATCCTGATATAACATTTTCACATGCTGCAATAAAATATTGTAGTTTCACTCAGACACGTGCTCCTGGTGTGGAGCAAGAAAACGTGTGATTAAAAATAAAAAGTCAGCAAAAATAATCTCTAATATAAATAATTCATCTCCCAGAGTGAAGCCTGTGGCTGCAGCACTTGTTGAACCCCTGAAGGAACCTGAGCTCCGGCTGTCAGCTGGACTCCCTGCTCAGGGGTCCCTGCAGGCAGAGAGGAGGAGAGGGAAAGAAGAGCTCTCACTCCGCCTGCAATTCCAGGGCCCACATTTTGACCACATAGCAGATATCTTCTAATAAAGCATGTCAGGGTTATTTCGACCAAATTATATTAATAACTACAATTTATTCTCTAGATATCAAGGCTTCATGTTCTTATAAGTTCTCTATTTTCTAGTCTTGTCTACTAATGTTTGTTGGTGCTTGTTTTAGTACATTTTCAACACAGTGGTGACAAACTGGCTGTAAAACCACCATCACTGGCTTTCATATCTAAATAAGATCCAAAATGAACACTGACACAGTTCAGCTCATTTGGCTAATGTTAGCTCGTACACCATGGGAAAACAGTTCCTAACAGCAGTAACCACTAATCTGTTAACACTGATGCTAGCTGCTTTGCTAAATGTCCTTGTCGGTCAGTAAGGAGGCTGGCAAAGACTTGTTACTGTTTGTTTGCAACTTTTAAATTTGTTTACATTTCGTTATTGCAATTTTATGTAAAGCACTTTGAGCTGCATTTCATTTATGAAATGTGCTTATATCAGTAAAGTTATTATCATATTATTATTATTATCATCATCATCAAATTACTGTTTTAATTTTAATTTAATCATACTTTAAATTATATAATCATAAATTAAAAATATATATTTAAAATTTACAGTTTCTTAATTTCAGTATTTTTGTTCCTATATACTTCTTTTATTAAACCATTTAACAGATTTTTATTATTGGTTGTAAAGGTGCCACGACATTAAGTTTTCTTTTATCTGACAGGATGTTGTTCAGTCCTCCTGCTGATGGCAGAAGCATGTGAATCGGAGTGAGGCCTCTCCCCTCCACACACACAGACGATCTTCGTGTGTTAGCTCTGTGGAAGAAGATCGGGGCACGGTGAGCATGCGCCCGAGGGGTCGTCGAAGAATCCAGTGAAGAGAGCCCGGGAGCACGAGCCGAGTGTCGGCGCTGACGTCACGACCCTACATTGAGAGCTCGAGCTGAGTTGTAAGCGCGAGCTTAGACGGAGGCGCGCCGAGGCAACGGACACAACGACGATGAACACCGGTCGGTGCGACTCTGCCGCTTTCTGACGGAAAATACAACCGTGTTTTTACTCTTTTTGTGGGTTATTTCTTCCTTCCAGCGACGTAAACAAGCCGACGGACATTTTGGAGAGTTGTACGTTCTCTTTGGGGAAACAACATGTCCTCCGCGGCGGTTGCTGCCTCCAGAAGGCAGTCCTGCTATCTGTGCGACTTGCCCCGCATGCCGTGGGCGATGATCTGGGATTTTACCGAGGCCGTGTGCCGCGGATGTGTCAACTACGAGGGGGCCGACCGGATTGAATTTGTTATCGAGACTGCCAGGCAGCTTAAGAGAGCACACGGCTTCCAGGACGGCCGCTCTCCGGGGCCGGGAAAGCCCCAGCACGCCGGGAAGGAGATCAACCACTCTGCCGGAGACCAGGGCTCCCGTCCGCCGCAGCCTCTGGACCGCTACCCGCTGTCTGACCGGCCGCCCCGGCTGGGACCGGAGTACCAGGCGGGCAGGCAGGCGAACGGCCTCCCGGTGCCGAACGGATTTCCAAAACCCGACGAGCCCCCGGAGCTGAACCGCCAAAGCCCCAACCCCCGCAGGACTAGCACGGTTCCTCCCAACCTAGTGCCTTTGGTGAACGGCGGCATACCTACCGTGCATCCGCTCAACGGTCGCCCGGCTCAGATGGGTCTTCCCGGGGCTCTGGTCGCGCCGGGCCCCGGGGAACACGGCAAGCGTCCGGAGGAGCTGAAAGACAAACACAGGCCGGATAGCCTGTCGGACATGTCGGACAGCCACAAGGAGTGGATGGGCAAAGGCAAAACAGTGCGGGACATGATGGCGCTGCACACGTTCGACAGCAGGTTTAAAAAGGACCACGCCGCCATGCAGAGGGTGATGGGATATGAAACCGGTGCCACTTCCTCAAAGACAGGTACGACAAGTTCTGGTTTTCCCAGCACTGGAATGTTTTCAACAGGCGCTATGAAAACAGGAAATGAAATAATGTGTCAGCGTGTTTTAGTGACGGCGCTCGGACCGACGGGCTCGGCGATGCCACGCTGCTGAAACGCACCCGTTCACCTCTGAGCAGCGGGGGCTTGGCGGAAAACAGCAGCGACATAAAAGACGCTTTATTGGCTCAGTGTGTTGAGAAATTTCCTGTCTGTCAGTATTCACTCGGGAGCATGCTGGAGAGTGCGTAGTGTTTGTGTGTAGTGTCGTGGTTGTGTTAACCCTCCCTCTTCCTCTTCCTCTTCCTCTTCCTCTGCCACAGACAGGGGGAAGCACCCGCGGAGCATGAAGAGGAAGGCCTCCCCCGAGCCAGACGGCGAAGGCAGCGCCCCCAAGATGAACGGCGGCGAGGGCCAGCCGTGGCTCCCCTCGCCCTCCGAGGTCCTGAAGATGCCCCCGGCTGCCCTGCCAGGCTTCTCGGCAGCTCCCCCCTCCACCATCTCCCCCCACTCCCGCACCACACCCCCGGAGGCCGCCACGGCGCAGAACGGTCAGTCCCCCATGGCGGCGCTCATCCTCGCCACTGACAACGCAGGCGGCACGGGCTCACCTAAGGATGCCAACCAGGTACACTCCACCACGGCAGGCGCGCGGCGGAATAGCGGCAGCCCGCTGTCGCCGTCCTCGGCCTCTCAGAGGAGGCTGGCCCAGAGGGAGGGACCGGTGAGCTCCAACCCCTCTGCTCCACACGCGGCCGGCGGCATGGACCCCCACGCGCCGCCGCCGCAGAGCATTCCAGACTCTTCCGTGCCGCCCGGCAGCGTGCCGCTGTGCTGCACCCTGTGCCACGAGCGGCTGGAGGACACGCACTTTGTCCAGTGCCCGTCGGTGCCCTCACACAAGTTCTGCTTCCCCTGCTCCCGGGAGAGCATCAAGCAGCAGGGCGCCACCGGGGAGGTGTACTGCCCCAGCGGCGAGCGGTGCCCGCTGGTCGGCTCCAACGTGCCCTGGGCCTTCATGCAAGGGGAAATAGCCACCATCTTGGCCGGGGACATAAAGGTAAAAAAGGAGAGGGACCCTTAAAATGTTCACCAGCTGTTTTTTTTCTTGGAACATTTTTCCTTTTGTAATCCGACTACGGCAACTGCAGCAGGACAAAAACACCCAAATATAAATCATCCAGCACGCCCCAGAGAAACTGACAGACATGTACATACTGGACACAAGGGAAGTGTACACTTCGTAAACATGGCTGTATAATTTTTTGATTTTTCTTTTTCAATACATTGTGTTTCTATATTTTTGAAGATAAGAAGGTATGTACTCCTCATAACAGACTCCCCATCATCACACTTGTTTCTCTTCAGTCTCGGTGTACTTTAGGTCTGGAGACAGTCCCTGTCAAACATAGAATGTGACTAATCTGAGCACTTGGCAAAAAATTAATAAAAAAAAAAACAACAAAAAAACAAAGAAAATGCTTCTAGCTGTACATGTATGCACTTGTTTAAGAAAAAACTTGCCAAATACAGTTTCAGACCTTGTAATAATACCTCCAGTGTCTCTGTGGTTTGCTTATTTTCCACAATCGGCGAGCCAGGAGTTGGTCGGAGAGTCATGGTCTGATTGTGAATCAGTCATGATGCAATACCTTCCAACAGGAAAAAACCGGCTTCCAGGGAAGAGTGGGTGGAAGAGAAGTCAAGGAGAGGGAGGCAGGGAGGGAGGGGGTGAAGGCCGGGGTAGAAGTGTGTTGCATAAACATTTTGTACAGTAAATTACACGTAGGCGGACCGAGGTCGCTCTCTGCCGGGCCTCGTGTCCTGCGGCGGGGAGATACGGAGGGGCTAAAAATAGCCATGCGTCGCCCTGCTTATCCCCCCCCCCCCCCGACAATACGTTTCCTCACTGTTGACTCTTCTTCTTTCCCTCGTGTTGCTCACCACCAGCACATGGACCTGACATGTCCCGGCTGCTGGATGAATCCGCGCCCCGGCTCCAGTGAAAACACACCGGGGGACGTGAGGTCACGAGCGGCGGGACTCTTTGTTGCGTCGCCGTTTTTTTTTTTTTTTTTTTTTACCACAAAACCGAATCCAAACCAGCTTCATGAGACAAAACGGTTCCTGTCAGAGAGGATTTAAATGAGACGTGAATCTCGTTTATCTGATTTTATTTTATTTATTTTTTATTTTTTTGCTAAAGCAGCACATATTTGCCACACCTGTGCTTTTATTTTGACGGTGATATTCTACATAAAAATGTGGATATTTTTCTTTCCGGCTGATTATTATTATTATTATTTTTTTTAACTTGAAGAAAAATAACACGGAGTACAGACGGGCCTCTCCCCCAGAGTATGGGGGGGTATAAATGCCTTGCTCAGAGGTCACGTGCGCCTCAGTGGAATTCCTGAGTCACCGCCCCCCCTTCCTCTTCTTCGTCTCCCCCCCCCCCCCCCCCTGCAATAACACGCCTTCCACTGTTCAAGGTTGATCACACAGAGCGGATGAATGGGGGCCTGTGTGTGTGTTTATACCGGGGCCCCCGTCGCTTCCAGCCGCCATTCAGAGCAGCAGCGGCGGCCCAGGAGGAGAAACATTAACCCCTTCCTGGTTCAGCTCGCCAGAATAAAATACACTGATTTTGCTTTTAAACTTCAGTTTGCACATTTGCAAACATCTGGCATGAGAAGCTGGAGGAAGGAGGATTTTCTTTTTCCTCCCGTTTTATTGGCTCATTTCTTGATACCTGAGCTTTGGAGATATAATCAGGATTTAACCCCCCTTTTTTTTCTTCCTGTTAATCCTCTTTCAAACATCACCTGGTTCCAGCCTCTCACCTGAAACATCACCCAGCAGTTTAAACCATTTTCCCGACAGGCAGATGAATCAACAGTGAAAATAATGTCTAGTTGCGTTTCCAAAGCGCTGGATGCGTCAGAGTCCTCCAGTGTCGCCGGGTTGAATCAGTCCAGGTCAGCTGACAACAGGTCAGCTGTGGATTATGTAATGTGTGTGTGTGTTTTTTTTTTTTCACTGATGAAATTCCTCTGACGTTCTTTCTGTGTTTGATGTGAAAGATCCTTCTTCAGTGTGAGTCACTGAGACTTTCAGACCGGTACTTTAGTTCAGTGACCTTTCACCTCAACAATGTTGGCGGCTCGACTCCAACCCCGTAACAATATGGAGGCTAAATAACTTCTTATTTTACTGGTAACGATGGAACGTTCAGGACTGAACCTGAAGCAGAGGAAGCTCAAGTTTACCACCATCTGTCTCTTTTCTCTCTTTCCTTTTTAACTCTTCCTCTTGTTGACCAGATATCCATGTATTTCTCCAGTTGTTGCCATGGATGCAAACTTTAAGCGCAAAATCAGACGGCGAGCAAACGAGTATCAGAGTGACGGGCTTTAATACGAGAAAAACAACATTTCAAATGTTTTAAAAACAATTTAACAACATTATTTATATTTTTATTTTCTTATGTCCACAGGTTGGACACCACTGCTTTACTCAAACTAAATGAAATATCTTCTTGTGAATTAAATACAGAATAAGACGCAACATCATCAGTTAGAAATTCTCTGTTAAATGAAAAGTGATGGGCTAAAACCTTAAAGCTCCTCCAGTGTAAAGGTCTGTGTCCATGTGTAGTGTGATTATAGATTATAGATCAGCTCTAGCTTCTATATTAATACTGTGAAAGTATCAAAGCCTCAGTCCACAGAGAAATGCAGATCAATGAACCTGGTTCTTCAGACTCTGTCTCTCTGTCTGACGTTTTACACATTTAATTACTTTGAAACTAAAATCTGTCACTTCTTCAGCTGCTGGAAGTTTAATACAACAACTCAAGGTCCACTTACTAGCTTTTTCCAGAGCTTCATCTCCATGTGATGGAGTATGATGAAGACACCGACCTGTTGTTACTAGAGCTGCTGAGAGGAGATGTGAAACTACACGGAGATGCTTTTTATATCTTCTGATGGATCAACACTTCAAAATAAAACACAGGAAGTGTAAAATATGGAGCTTTAACATCGTGTTAATCTACAGTACTGACATAACTACAGATGTTGAACCCTCCCAGCTGTGTTGTGGCCCCCTGAAGGACCACGGGCCTCATGTTGAGCTCTGACAGAAGCCACTGCAGTCTGCTGCTTTTTACAGCGCAGAAGAAAACGAACACATTTATTTGCATCAGTGTTTCCTTCACTTTGCTGCTGCACGGACACTTTAACTTCACTTTGAGCAGTTATTGTCTCAACACACAGCTGGCAACAACACCGCCAAAATAAAATCCAGTCTGACTGTTAAAAAGTTGATTTAAATGAACCTGGTTCTTCAGACTCTGTCTCTCAGGTTGATGTTGATCTTATCAGTTTCTATTTTACACATTTAATTACTTTGAAAAATCTCCCACAGTTTCTGTGATAATTAACTTTTTCTGCAGCGTCATCTCCATGTGAGTGGAGTGTGATGAAGACCATGAGGTGCAGTTGAAAGTGAGTTTCTTGTACTTGTGTTGGGGGGGCCACCGGGGCCCTTGAAGGGTTGATGAGTAGAGGAGCGGCTTCTACCTTCAGCTTTAAAGAAACAACTCAAACCCTCAGATGGTTAAAGCTTCAGTCTTCTTCTTTTGATGTCTACCAGCCAATCAGACGGCTGGTCCAAACCAGATCCAGACCTCCTCCCTCCCTCCCTCCCTCCCTCTCCCTCTCAGGCCGGTTCATCGTTGGCGTGAGGTCGGCCTCAGATTCCAGCTCTTCCCTTTTCATCTCTCGCCGAAACCCGACACCCAGAGGACCCGGGGAGCCGGTGGCCCGAGATTAATGGGTTTGCTCAAATTACGTGGCACACTCGGGAGAAAAACTCTGGGTTTCTCCCCCCTCTTGCCCCCCCCCCCCCCTCTGTTCACTCTGTTTGTTCAGCTGTCTCTCACCCAGCGCTCTCCTCCTCCTCTTCCTGCCTCTGAAGTGCAGGATGAGGCTGGAGGAAACACGTCTTGAACTCGTTGGCTGCAGAACAGCAAACACACGGCGAGCAGGAACAACAAACTCAGCTGTTCTCCCACGAAAACACTCGACGAGGAGGGGGTTCATCTGAGATTCATCCCTGATTGACCTCACCCCCCCTCCCTCCCGGTGGCTGCTTTTAATTGATTTCACACTTGAGAGGAGAGACTGTACCTGGAGGGAACATCCAGTACATGAAGTCAGACTTATGTTGCCTTGAAACGGGGTCGGGAGGTGAATCCCTCTCCCCGCAGGAGGCAACACTTTGTGGGTGACGAGAACAGAGGTGATACAGTGGAACGGCTGGAAGAAGCATCTGCTGTGGAGGAAATAATAATAATAATAATGTCGCACCACCGCCACATGTAAAGGGCAGATGATGGTGTTTGAGATGAACCGCTTCCTCTGTCTCTCTGTTCACTCCTCACTGGCTTCTTACCGTCTCCTTCTCACCTGCCTGGAGCCTACCACCAGCTCAGGTAAGTGTGGGGGTGAGATAATCCTACACCTGCCTGTCCAAGCAGATCAACCCCCCTCCCCTCGTACTCCTGCCCAGTCCCTCACTGCTGAGAGATGACACACACCTGTTTCCCCTTTACCTGACTGAGCTGATGATCACCCCCCCCCCCCCCCCAACACATCAACCAAAGATCAACCACACAAACATTAATAGAAACATCCGACTAAATACTGATTAAATAACAATAATGTGGCCGAGGGAACGGAACAAATAATTATTATTATTATAATCATTTTCTCTTTCACCTCATCTGAGACAGTTTGAGGACGAGGTCAGTTATTCCTCTTTGTGTTGGGAATTTCTAAACATAAATATTAATATTACAATGTAAACATTGATGCTCGTGTGTCAGCAGGTCGTGATGGTTCAGGTCCGGTTCAGGTCCGGTTCAGGTCCGGTTCAGGTCCGGTTCAGGTCTGGATGTACGACCCTCTGCTGCCATGTGACCTCACCATTAGCAACATGTGCTGCCGCTGGCTTCAGGACGTTCGGGGGGGGGGGGGCTTATGTTTACCATGTGCTCCTGGGTCATTGTGTCCAAAGGAGCGGCTCATACTGGGGGGGGCGGGGCCAGGGGCCCCTCTTCATGTGGAGTGTGTCCAAATCCAAACGCTGTTCAAAAGGTCAGCCAGCCCCCGCGTGAAAAACGACCCCGGCTCAGGCAGAACATGATGCAGCCTCACAATGGTCGGCCTGGCCCCCGCCAAGTCAGCACTTTCACAGATCTGCCCCCGGTCTTTAAAGGCCCCGCCCCCCCAGAACAGCGTGTTCTGTCAGTTTCACTGCCTTCATGGCACATATCGGTCTTTCTTGCAAATCCTTTAAAATAAAAGTTGAAACTGTCGCTGTCAGACCGACATCACATCTTCAATAAAACTTTATTGTTCCTCTGGGGGCGTTCAGTCAGAGCGGCAGCTGCAGAGAGAGAATATGTGCATGGAAACTGAATGAATGAGCAACAAGAAACAACAGATCAGATAAACAGCAGCGTTTACTGAGAAAAGGCAGATAGAGGAAATTCTGGTGGAAACTAAATCTGCCGATCTGACAGAGTTGATGGTGTGACCTGTATTTTCCAGATGACCTGAAGATGTTGGTGTTGATGGGGGGGTGAGTCAGATAAGACCTGTCATATGTTGTCTAGCTTCACTGACAAAAATCAAACCTTCTACAAAGTCTGCAGGACGGATCTGAGACAGGAAGGAGACGGATCCGGGGTCGTTTATAGGGACAGATGAGGTTCAGCTGGCGGTCGTCATCAAGGCGGAGCTCCGACTTCTCTCTGCATCTTTTTGTTTTGTCACAGATCTGCAGTGGGTTGTTATAACACTGAATCTGCTCTACGAAGCTTCAAGTGCAGGTTTGGTCGAGCAGAACGTTTCCTCTCTTTCCAAATTCTTTTGTGTTAAATCAGTAATTTGAGTTAATTATTACAAATAATAGAGAACAAGCCGTTTTAGTTCCACACAGTTCAAGTTCACTCTGCTGTGATGATGATGATGATGATGATGATGATGTTTGTGCTTCATTACTCTCAGTTTTATTGATGCCTTTTTAAACAAATGAGATAAATGAACATGGCTTTCTTCAGTTTCTCCTTAAAGCTCCTCCAGTGTAAAGGTCTGTGTCCATGTGTAGTGTGATTATAGATTATAGATCAGCTCTAGCTTCTATATTAATACTGTGAAAGTATCAAAGCCTCAGTCCACAGAGAAATGCACACAGCCTGTATTCAGAAACTGAGCCTTAAAACCAGCCGTCAGGACTTCTGGAACTTTGTGATGTCACAACAAAGCAGTCACCAAGCCCCGCCCACCTGGACCCACCATCCAAACCTTGCAGGATTTGGTTTCTCTGAGTGTTTTTACCTGAAATCTGCTTTATTTTTATTGGATCACTCAGAAAACAGTCAGCCAATCAGAAGACAGGCTCAGAGCTGGGCAAGAAACTCACCAAAATAACTGACTGTTATAATGTTGATTTAAATAAACCTGGTTCCTCAGACTTTGTCTCTCAGTCTGACGTTGATCTCGTCACTTTCTGTTTTACATGTTTAATGACTTTGACTGCAGGATAGTTGCTGCTGCTGTGACAACACACACACAAAAAAAAAAGATCCGTGATCTCTCTCTTCAGAGAAACAAAGCAAAGAAGCCGAACGTCTTAAACGTCAATGTCTTGATAAAGAAACCTGAAAGTGGAGCTCTGTGATGACAGAGATCAGATTATGATTCTGACCAATGACTCTTCAGGATTTAGGTCTAATTCTTTCTTTTATTTCGAGCTCATGTTCCTGTGATTGGATCTGCATGAGAACATCTGGTGGATGTCACCACAGCTGGTGATCGGCCCCGAGGCGATGAGGGATTTTACCTCGACATGACAACTGTAAAGCGGCAGCTAAAAGTCGCTCCTGTCCTGACTGCAGCAGGAAAGGGGGGGGGGGGGGTATATGGGGTTGCGGAGGGCCAGACTCAGCAGCTGCACTCTCTATAATTAGCCGTGGAGGTGGGCAGAGGCTCCTGTGCCATTAATCAGTGAACTCCCAGCAGCCAGCACCAAGAAAGGAACGCGGCGCCGTGTCGACTCTTTATCTGGAAAAGAGGTTTACGGAGCGAAGGTCCAAATATAGCAGCCAACGCCGAGAGCTGCAGCCCTGTTGCCTGGATATCCCTGCTGGAAGGTAAACAGAGGGGATGCTGGATTTGCCACGTCAATGAGCTGGCAGGAAGTAAAGGCCACAGTGAGGGGGGAGGAGGGGGAGGGGGGGGGGGGGGGGGGGGGGGGGGGGGCGATCCCTTTCATCCAGGCTGATACTCTCTAACCTGAGAGCAGCAGGCTGGAGAGGCGTCTTCTACAGTCGAGCCGAGGGGTTTAGAAGCGGCGCGCTCCTTATCTGGCCGACAGTTTTATTACGCAGCAGACGGAGCGAATCTGATATCGATCACATCAGATCTGCAGAGATAAAACAGACAGGAAGTCTCTCTCTGCTGCAGCATCCAGAGCCACAGCGCACAGGTGAGGACGAGCAGACACAACACGTGGAGGCACAGTCATCCAGACAAGAGGAAATATCAGAGGTAAAACTGAAAACAAAACTGAAATCTGGAAGATGTAGGTTTTCAGGTTCCCACCGAGATCTTTATCCTCTGAGGTGAGTCAGCTCTGAAGTGTCTGAGCTCAGTGACTCCGTCTACAGATAAACTCCATCTTACCATGAAGTTCACCGCTGAGGTTTCCTGGTACGACGTCAGAAAGCCGAGACACGCAGCAGCGTTTAAAGAAAACGGAAATCAGTGGAAAATAAAAGCTGGACATGTGTGTCTTTAAAGACTCACAAGTATGTAACAATATATAAAACAATATGTAATAATAACATACTCGAATCCCTCCGTCGCTCAGACGAGCTCCCTGTTTATCCAGAGTCAGAGAAACTATGAGCCATCTGTGTGACCTTTGACCTTTGACAACCAAACTCTACTTAGTTCATCCTTGAGTCCCAGTGAATATTTGTGCCAAATTTGAAGAAGTTCTGTGAAGGCGTTACGGAGATATCGTGTCCGCGAGAATGAGGCGGACGGACGTGAAGACAAAATGGCCGCCGTTCTGACCGTTTGAGAAACAGAGGTTTAAAACTGAGACAGAGTGAGACCTCCTCATGGTGTCGTCTTTTCACTTGTGCTGGTGTATTGATCTGGTTTGTGTTTCAGCTGGTCCTGGCCGACCTCAGTGTGGGCGTGGATCACCTGTCTGCTCCAGACCGTCTCACCTGGTGAACGTGTTCACTCTCACTTCCAGCTGCTGAACCACTTTATGTTTGGACCCTTTTGTTTTGACATTTCTTTCATTTCCTGTTTTATTTTGTATTACTCCCCTTGTGTGTCTCGTGGTTATTTTACTTCCTGTCTTTGTCTTGTGTTTCCCTCCTGGTTGATTGTTGGCCCCGCCCTGATGTGTTTCACCTGTGTTCAGTCACCTGTGCCTCCCTGGTGTGTATTTAGTCTCTGTCTCTGTCACGTCGTATATATGATGAATTTTCACATAGAACATGTTGTGAGTGTTCAATGTGAAAATAATGTTATGTTTAAAACCCTTTTTCCAGCTGCTTTTCCTTTTCCTGTTAGCTAATCCATTAGCTTAGCCATTTAGCTTCTCCTGTTAGCCTTTCTGTGACACACTGGGCTTCAGTGTTGGTCCAATCCCAATTGGCCATGGGATGTAACAGGGTCTCTGATTGGTTGGAGAGCTATGGGTTTCACCAGCACAGACGGCCCAGAGTGTCACAGAGAGGCTAACAGGAGAAGCTAACAGGAGAAGCTAAATGGCTAAGCTAATCGATTAGCTTATAGGAAAAGCAGCTGGAAAAAGGAGATTGAAGATTAGCTGAGCTCACATTTTTAAAATGTCTTTTCAAACAGTTTTTCAAATTCTATCATTAATCATAAATTAATAAATATATTAATAACTGGTTTATTTAATGAGAGCTTATGCTCTTTAATAAATCCATGTTTAAATCTGAAGTATTTATTGATGATTAATCGTTCATTTATAAATTCTTTAAGGTCTATTGAAATATGAAGTGAATGCTTTATTAGTTTCTCAGTGACGTCGCGGCTCCATGTTCTCTCTTTGTTTAAAGAGTTTTCTCTGTCGTTCATCTGGTCTGTGGAGCGTCAGGTTTTCTTCCCTCCTCTTCCCCTGAGCTTCGTGTTTCATCTGCTTTTTGGAAACAGCTCTGAGATCTGCTCTTTAAAGGGGGGGGGCCGTCCCTCCCTCCCTCCCTCCCTCCCATCCTTCCGGCCCCTCTGTTTAGCCTCAGCTTTGAGCGTTAGCTTTTAAATACAGTGTGGTTTGTGCTGCAGGGTGGAGTTGGGCTCTCAGCCGTGTTGTGGGGGGGCCGTGGTGGTGGGGTCTTCCTCAGATCTGCTTTGTAATTAACCCCCCCCCCCCCCCCCCCCCCCCCCCCCCCCCGCAGCAGCTCGAAGAGCTGCTTCCCCTCCGACCGTCCTCTGGTAAATGTGTAACAGCTGCTCAGCACTTTCAACCAGGCGCTCAATATTTGGGTTGTTTCCCAAATCAAAGTCCAACCTTCCCCTTCCTGTCCCCCCTCCCCTCCTGTCCCCCCTCCCCTCCTGTCCCCCCTCCCCTCCTGTCCCCCCCCCCTCCTGTCCCCCCTCCCCTCCTGTCCCCCCTCCCCTCCTGTCCCCCCTCCTGTCCCCCCTCCCTGCTATATTTGATCTGTGCGCTGACGTCAGCTCGCCTCCTCTTATCTCTTATCTCGGGGACGACGGAACAACCGGAGCAGAACCACAACACTCAGAACACTCAGCGTCTCCGCCTGCAGCGGTCACCAGGAGAACCTCCATCACAGAACCTCCATCACAGAACCTCCGTCACAGAACCTCCATCACAGAACCTCCATCACAGAACCTCCATCACAGAACCTCCGTCACAGAACCTCCGTCACAGAACCTCCATCACAGAACCTCCATCACAGAACCTCCGTCACAGAACCTCCGTCACAGAACCTCCATCACAGAACCTCCGTCACAGAACCTCCGTCACAGAACCTCCATCAGCTAAACAAATAACTGCATCTTTCCTTTCATGTGTTTCTGTTGAACAGATGTAAACCCCCCCCCCCCATCTGATGGTTGTTGAATCAGCTTCACCTGTTTTTTCTTTTATTCCCTGTAAAATAATCTTTTTCTTTAACATGTTTTTTTCTCTTTGTTGATGTTTCCTTCCTGAATCAGATTAAATCAGATTAAATCAGATTAAATCAGATTAAATCAGATTAAATCGACACGTGTCACGTGATTCAACGGAGACACGTCGTGTTCATCATGGTTTTTAATGTGTTTGTGTTTGAATGTAAAAATGAAGATGTCTGACAGAGAGGAAGCTGCTGCAGTGGGTTTTTGTTTTGCTGAGCTAAACATCTGTGAGTGTGTCGACGAAGGCGTCCACAAACTTTTGACCATTAAGTCTTCTCCTCACCAGATTCTCCTGTGACCCTTCGACCTTCGACCTTTGCTCTGTGACATAAACACAGATCTTATCTCGGCTGTGCAACACACATGTGGCAACATCTGCCTGATGAGAATCCAGTGTGTGTGTGTGTGTGTGTGTGTGTGTGTGTGTCTGGATCACCACGGAGATCCGGAGCTGAGAAGAACGAAGCAGTTTCACCTCTGACTCGTGGAAAACCGCTGCTCCAAAAACAACGACACATATTTCATTTTCTCCCTGCTCCAGTTTCATAAGGGCGTGGGAAGGGGGGGGGGGCACAACGACAACGATGACACGACTGGAAAACAGGATTTATGGTCTGGGTTATTTTCATTAGAGTCATGAGGTTTTCGAACTGCTGCTCTTCCTCCAGCCGTCTGTCACCTCCACAAACCCAGAGGGACGACCAGGAAAACCCCCCCCCTCTAAAACCCCCCCCCTCTAAAACCCCCCCACTCTAAAACCCCCCCCCTCTAAAACCCCCCCCCTCTAAAACCCCCCCCCTCTAAAACCCCCCCACTCTAAAACCCCCCCCCTCTAAAACCCCCCCCCCACTCTAAAACACCACCCCCTAAAACCCCCCCACTCTAAAACCCCCCCCCTCTAAAACCCCCCCACTCTAAAACCCCCCCACTCTAAAAAAAAACCCCCCCCCTCTAAAACCCCCCCCCTCTAAAACCCCCCCACCTTCACTTTAAAGTCAGAATACTGAAAAAGAAATGTGGTTCTGACACTGACGTTCCTCTGTGTGTAAACGTTAAAGCGTCTGGAAGGAAAATGTGTCGACATTTTATTTTAATGTAAACGAACCAAATGCACAAAAAGAAACATATTAATATATTTATGTTGACTGGCAGTGAGGTCACAGGTGAACCTGCGTCTGATTGGCTGATGCTGATCACCTGGTCAAGGGTCAAAACAGCTGGACAGAGGATGGATCCGATCTTCCTCTGGAGGCATGAAGAAGACTGAAGCCTTTTCTTCTTCTTCTTCTTCTTCTTCTTCTTCTTCTTCCTCCTCTTCTTCTCTTCTTCTTCTTCTTCTTCTTCTTCCTCCTCTTCTTCTTCTTCTTCTTCTACTGCATGATTAATGTCGTCCTCTTCTACCCCGCCCCACCGCTGTCTATTTTTAGATGCCCATGTCAGGGAGTACCAGCTTCTTTTGTTGGCCACAGTTCACATGATGGATGAAATCATCTCCTCCTCCTCCTCCTCCTCTCCCTCCTCCTCTCCCTCCTCCTCCTCTCCCTCCTCCTCCTCTCCCTCCTCCTCCTCCTCCTCTCCCTCCTCCTCCTCCTCCTCTCCCTCCTCCTCCTCATCCTCCCCCTCCTCCTCCTCTCCTCCTCCTCCTCCTCTCCCTCTCCTCCTCCTCCTCCTCTCCCTCCTCCTCCTCCTCCCCCTCCTCCTCCTCTCCCTCCTCCCCCTCCTCCTCTCCCTCCTCCTCCTCCTCCTCCTCCTCCTCCTCCTCCTCCTCCCCCTCCTCTGTTATAACTGAACTGGGACAGTGAAATCCTTCCTCTTTCATCAGAGAGGAAACAAAACAAAACCCATAATGCTGCCTAAGCTGCCTCAGCATGTCTTTTTTTTTTCACATCCCCAAACTTCATTTTGATTTTCAGTGATGAAGAGGAGGAAGAGGAAGAGGAAGTTTGAGCCGTTAGTCTGACTCCATTTTGTCTTGAAGGTTTAAGGTTTCAGACGTTACTGATCCACAGAGTTTGTCTCCGACACAACCAGAACTTTTGTTTGGTTGTTTGTTGTTGTTGTTTGGTTGTTTGTTGTTGGTTATGTTGACTTGTTTATGTTGTTTTATCTATTTTTCTTTTTTTTTCTTGTCGGATGTTTCTAATTTAATTTACTTCACTGGTCGTAAATTGTTTCTATCAGCATATTGATTAGCCTTGGGTTAGCCTTCGTACAAGACGCTTGGCTGTGCTAACGATGCTAACGGGGACGTACTGTGATGGAGCGCCACACAGGCCCCTCCTCTTTGACCTTTTCTGGATTAGCTGGGAGTTAGGGGGCGGAGTCAGACACTGCCAAGATGGCGAAGGTGGAGCAGCTCACTCTGAGCTTCAAAAATCTTTGGGTGACGTCACAGAGGCGACGTCTGATCTGACCTCGGCGCTTTGTGTGTGTGTGTGTGTGTGTGTGTGTGTGTGTGTTATGTAAGACACACACACGTGTTCACTATATGTAACTGGTGTGAATACAGGCGTGTTACAGTGAAAGTTTCCATGTGCTGTTGGCGTGTAATGAGACTCACTGTGTGTAAACAACCTCACGCTGCGTTGCTCCTCCGCCTCGTCACTGCTGCTTTCATCTGGCGGCGAGGCGGAAGTGGAGACATGTGTTTCTAATCCCGCCGCAGGTCAGAGCCAATCAGCCGACTCGACTCTGATCATTTCAAAGGCTCCGACACAGTAAACACACACACACACACACACACACACACACACACACACACACACACAGAGCGAGATGAGGAGAGTGTTTACCCCTCAGTCTTCTCCTGGACAGGCTGGCGGCTGGCGGCTGATAGATGGAGGGTGGAGCCAAGACATCAAAGTGCGGCGGCTCCTCTGCCTCGGACCTTTTGTCTCTGAGGTTAACCGCCGGGTTGGCTGCTGGACTGGCGACCTTTGACCCCTCGCTTCTTCCTCTCTGGGGTCAGAAAGTGGCTGCTGGATGGAGTCGGAGGTTTACTCCCGACTGAAACGTGAAATCCATTTTTTTTCTTCAGTGAAGTGAATGAAAACGAGTGAGGCTTATTTTGTCAAATCACCATGGCAACAGATGCTGCGTGGCTCAGCTGCTCTGGACCAGTGTCTCCTCTCAGTCTGACATCACAACAAAAAAGAAAAAAATATTCTGGACAAAACGTCATATGACTACATTTGTGCGTATGTTTGTCTGGACATGAAGCTGCAGTTCCTCTAACGACCACTAGAGTCTGGCTCCAACAGTGAGTCAGTCCCCATAGACTCCCATGTTAAAATGTCCAACTTTACAGCACAGTCTCTAAATAAAGATGGCTGCTGCCTCTGTGACATCACCCACAGGTTTCTGAAGCTCAGAGTGAGCTGCTCCACCTTCGCCATCTTGGCAGTGTCTGACTCCGCCCCTAACTTCCAGGAAATCCAAAAATGGAGGCGGGGTGTGTGTGGAGCTGAGACTTTGGTGCATGACAGTACACCCCCGTTAGCAACGTTAGCACAGCTGAGCATCTCACTCGAAGGTTATCCCAAGGCTAATCAATTTGCTGGCTAATTAGCTAGTTAATGAGCTCAGCTAACAAGCTAGGTAAGGTGAACACAGACACTGATACCTGCTAATGAATGCTATCATAAAATAAAATAGTTATACAGTTTGACTCACCTGTAAAAACAGGAGCTCAGCCAAACATTCACTGTGACCACACCCTCCTGTAACTCAAAGAGGCCACGCCCTCAATCCTTCATAACTTTAGATCTTAAAAAAACATAAACAGGTGTCATGAAGGAGGAAATTATCTCTAGAGACCAGAACAGTTTTTGTACCAGGCTGTAAACATGTTTATTTTCTGCTGTAAAGTTGGACATTTTAACATGGGAGTCTATGGGGACTGACTCACTGTTGGAGCCAGACTCTAGTGGTCGTTAGAGGAACTGCAGCTTCTGATTGTTTTGGTTAGTGCACAGTATGGTGCCTTAATGGGAGATTTATAGTTGTCACTGCAAAATGTACCAATATGAAGGGACATCGGGCGCCCCCCTTTTTCCCCCTTGTGACCCCCAATCATTTATCTAACGATGCACCTCTGAGTTTAACAAGTGACCAGGAAGAACGAGGTCAGGAGCAACATCCAGGCAGCTGAAGCCTCCATCAGCTGCTGATGGACAGGCGTGGTCTGCTCGTGGTTATGTAAGCGTTCGCCTGTGAACTAAACTTCCAGTGAATTTTCTCCGTCCTCTCAGATCAAAGGCTGTATCCCTCTTCCTGCTTCAGGCTGTGAAATGTGACTTTATTCCCTCCCACTCTCCATCCATGCATACCAATCCGACAGCTCCTACTATTACCACCTTGTGTGTGCGTGGGTGTGTGCACGTGTGTGTGTGTGTGTGTGTGTTGTGTGGCCTCCGGCTGTAGCTGTATATATATCTCCCAGTTCCCAGCTCGGAGTGTTGTGTTTCTAAACTTCGGTCGCTCTTCTCCTTCTCGTGTTGTGTAAGAGCGGCGGCCCACACGGCCCAGCAGAGAGGCGAGGAAACGAGCCCCCGCGGCGCCAAGCGGGACGGGAACCCGAACAGACGGAGGAGGGAGGGGACGGACGACTGCTGCTGCTTTCATCACAGCTAAAGGAGTAATCCGTAAAAAAACCTTCTTTTTGTCAGTGTGTCTTTGATGTGGAGCAGTAGCTGCTGGCGAACTGGCTCATGACACACACCAGTGATCACCCAGCAACATGAAGACAACAACAACACTCAGCCAAAGAGTTACACAGTAATTACCCCTCCGTCAGAGTGGCAGCCATTTTGTTTTCAGGTCGTCTGTCTGATTCTCATGGACACGATATCTCAGTAACACCCTGACGGAAAACATTCTTTAGAGCTCAAGGATGAACTGATTAGATTTTGGTGGTCAAAGGGCAAAGGTCACGGTGACCTCTTTAGCTGTTACTCAAGACTAGAGTTTTCAAAATAAAACAGAATTCGAGAGATTTCAAAATAAAACACAACTAACATGTATCAGTGTGGATGGAGCCTTAATGCTTTATAGTCAAATACAAATTTGGAACTTTGACGACCAAAATCAGATCAGTTCATCCTTGAGTCCTAGTGAACGTTTGTGTTAAATTTGAAGAAGTTCCATCAAGGTGTTACTGAGATATCGTGTCCACGAGAATGTGACGGGCGAACAACCCAAAAACAAAATGGCTGCTGCTCTGACTGTCACAGGTGCAGAGCAATATAAATAGTGGAGACAGACATTAAACTAAAACTTATTCCACATTATCTTCCTGTCTCTCTGAAGTGTGGGACACCTCAGGGCTCTGTCCTGGGTCTTCTTCTGTTGTATCTATATGCTTGCTCAGCTCGCTGGACATGGCGGCTGCAGAACCTTCACCCTCTGGCAGAAATAACACCATATTATTAGAGAGTTTCCTGATTGGCTGAAATCAGACGCTGGTGGTTCCTGTGCCGGTGAATCGAGCTTTAACTCGCAGCATTCACCTGATCCTGTCCTCTCATTCACTGCGTCTCAGAGTCGTCCCACAGGCGGGGCAGGATTTCCACCACGACCCCGACAGCTTCACATGCTCTCATCTTTTTTCCCAAGCTAAAAAAAACCCCAGTCCTGCTCTAATAACAGCCTGAGCGTGGAGGCTGAAATCCCCACAGGAGCTCGACTGCAGCGGCAGAGATTTCTCCCCCTCTGTCATTGTTAGCTGTGAACATCTGGTTCCCAGCCATGATTCACGGAGGAGCGCTTCCCTCCTCCTCCTCCTCCTCCTCCTCCTCCTCCTCCTCCTCCTCCTCGGCCGTGGTCAGGGATGGGATCAGGTTTTGTGGGAAGGGGAAAAAAACTCTCTGGTGTCAGTCACAGCCTCATGGAAAGTTATCCAGCAGGCCTGGGGCAGGATATGTTTAGATGATGGCGGTGGTGGTTTAGGTGGAGGAAAGAGGGGGTGGGGGGGTTTGAGGATGGGGAGTGCATATTTGTGAAAGGGGATGTTTGAGTCTGGGCGCTTTGCCAAGAGAGGGAGGAGGGAGCGGGACAGAGGAAGAGGAGGAACAGGAGGAAGAGGAGGATGAACTGAAGGCTGTGAAAGGGCAAATTCAAAAAAGGTCAACAGCAGATTTGAAGGTAAAAAAAACAAAGAAAGAAAAGAAATCAGTTAATTCATGTTAAAGGCAGAGTATGTGCATCCTCTGGATATATGAAAATATTAGTTTATATCATAAATGAAATACCCATAGTTGTGTATGTGCTTATTAAAAATATTTAATTTATATATGTGAGCTTATTAAATCAATACATATGATAATTACACATGCTCTTATTATTATTATTATTATTATTATTATTATTATTATTATTATTATTATTATTATTATTATTCATGTTCATTTCCCACAGATGATGATGATGATGATGATGGTGATGATGATGATGGTGATGATGATGATGATGATGATGATGATGGTGATGATGATGATGATGATGATGATGGTGCTGCTCGTGTGCACGGACTGAGAGAGCTTTTTCCTCCTGCAGAGAAAAGCCACAGTGAGGAAGCGTCTACGAGGAGCAGAGCCAAGCTTCCACTGTGGTCGACCTACTTTCACCAGCAGCCAATCTCCACAGAGGAAAATGGCAAAAATATGGAAACCAAGCCTCAAACGCTGCACTCAGAGTCTGGGTTCAGAGGCACTTGAAAGTGGGATTTAAATTGCTCTAAATATGGATGTTTGCAGCTCTGAAGTCTTTCTGGGGATGTGTTTGTGCATATTTTCCTCGACGCTCTGTCAGATGCTTTTGATTCCACTTCAGTTTTTAACTCGCCACTTAAACTGAAAACACACGGAAGACACAGCAACAACACACACATCCTGTCAGCCACCATCTTTGTTTAGTGACCTGAGTGGATCAAACTGTGACTGTGTGACGACCGGCGTCCTCTGGTTGGAGCAAGATCTTAAATGTTCAGCATCATATCTTCACATGTCCTGGTGGTGAAGTCAGGTGGTCACCCCCACCCCCCACCTCCACCCCCCACCTCCACCCCCAACCCTCCACCTGGACTTACCTAACCCCCTGAGAGAGCAGAGGGGGTTGCTGGGTAAACTGGTGTCTAAACTGAACCAGAGGAGGTGGGAGAATATAAATAACATCCCCCACACTGACTGTGTGACCCCCCCTCCTCAAACTGTGTGTGTGTGTGTGTGTGTGTGTGTGAGTGTGTGTGTGTGTGTGTGTGTGTGTGTGTGTGAGCAGCTTTTTCTGGAAACACAATGAACATTACATTTAAAACAAACATCTGAAGCTCGACCTGGTGAGACCTAAAACCTCCAGTACCCTTAACACACACACACACACACACACACACACACACACACACACACACACACACACACACACATACACACACACACATACACACACATACACACACACACACACATACATACATACACACACACACATACACACACACACACACACACACACACACTGTCCTTATTGAAGACATCTAGTTAACAAAATAAGAGTCCTCAGATATGAAGATATAAAGCTGGAGTAAACTTGGGTGTGTTTCCTCGCTGGTTCTCTGGCTGCTGAAATATTTCCTTCATCATTTTAAATGTTGTGCTCTCTAAACTTCCTCCAGTAAACAGTCTGTTTACTTGTTTTGCTCTCTGCCCTACTTTAATATCACAGAGGAGAAGCTGATTTATTTTCTTCTTTTTAAAATCAGGCCTGTGTCAAACGCTCTTAGCTTAATTTTGCCCTCATTTCTCTCAGCTGCTAAAAGAGTAAACACGTATCAATGAATAAATAAATATAGATGTACAATACAAACATGAAAGGCTCGACCAAAATAAGCTCCAGGGGAATTACAGCGACTCCAAACAGCAGCACCGGAGACTCAACGTCAGAACTTTACACCTTCGACCTTTGGGCTCCCGATGCTCCGGCTGCTCCGCTCATGCCGACCGTCAGCAGACATTCCTGCGAGGACGCTGCCCTTTAACCGGGTCTCATGTGAAGTTCACAGGAGAGCGAGCCAGACGCCGTGTTCTGAGCAACATCTGTAATCATCCTCATCCTGCCTCTCCACGCTGATGCAGGAGTTTAAAGGACAGATCTGGAGTTTCATTTCAGACCAAGGGGGGGGGGGGGGGGACATACTGATGATGAGGAGATGAAATAATTTTCCCTCTCACTTTTACTTCAGGAATGTTTCTCATATTAATCTTCTCTTGATGTCGTGTTGGGCTGATCAACAAAACTACGACTTTAAATTTAAGTACGGTCGCCCTGAGAGCTCAACGCACAGCAATGTAGAACAACTGTGTTTTAAGCTATCAGCTAGCTAACATTAGCGTTCATCTGCAGATACTTGACATAATCTAATTCAGAAACTCTGAAGGTAAGAAAGTAAAGTATATCAAACAAGCTAGCTAGTTAGCTAACTGATACTACAGGGTTACCTACGGAGCTGCTGATGGGAGTGAGGCAGGCTGAGAGATGAGCAGCTAACATCAAGGTGGTACGGTCCACTTTAGGACAAGATCAAGGCATGAATGTGGTAAATCAAAGGTAAGAAAGGTGTGTAAATGTTTCAACCCCAAAAACTGTTGTTTTTACCTCTTTTGTTGGGTTCATGTTTTAATCTGGGGGGGGGGGTCAAACCCTGGTATAAAACTATCAGCATGTAATATAGAAATGAGACGCCCTGCCTCTCCCTCAGTGCATGCTGGGATAGACCCCAGCTCCTCCGTGACCCTGCACAGAATGAACAGTTACAGAGTCACACGTTGGTCATATAGTGACTCAGCGGTTCAACAGCATGACAAATACATTGGTTACATTCCTGAGATGTGATTGGAGGTTTGGTCTCAGTGATGCTCAGACATGTCTGGACTTGTTTCTCCTCCACGGGTTCATGCGCCCCTCTGTCTTGACTCCGCCCTGCGTCTGTGCAGCGCCACAGACAAAGCGAGACGGGAGCAGCGACACTCGATCTCCCAGCTTTTCCCTGCAGCTCGCGGCACACGGCCGGCTGAGCTCGAGTGTCGTGGTAATCAGAGGAGCCTGGCCGGCGCTCATGTAAACCAGCTGTGACTCAGTTATATTTAGACTGGGGGGGGGGGTCAGCGCTGCCTTAACCCCTGTGCCTACACAACACGCTCCCAACTCGGGTTACGAGCCGCTCAGTTTAGCTCAGATGATGTCGGGGAACTGGCCGCAGAACGGTGAGGATTTATGGGGGGGGGGTAAACAGGATCGGGTGTCGGTCAAGGACACCTCGCTCTGCTCCCTGTGACACTACAACGACCCGAAAGAGTGCCAGAGAGCGCCGAGGCAGGACACCCAATCAGGAGCGTGGGAACGATGCCAATGCGTTGACTAAGCAGAGACGGCTCACGGGTCCAGGTCACATCAAACACGTCCGGGTCGCAGAACGCCTCACGACCCTGAAGGTTTTACTTCTGCTCAGCGGAGGGACTGACTTCAGGGTGTCGCACAGAGAATCTTACAAGGTTTCGTTAAAGAGAGAAAAGTTGAGGCCTTTGCAGCAGAAGGGAAGATTTTACAGGAAGACATGAAACACCTGGACTCTACCTGACCGCAGAGATCATGTGACATAAAACTGTAGAGCCGCAGAACGTAGATCCAACTGTAGACTAAAGTATTTAGTTGTGATGATGATGATGATGATGATGATGATGATGATGTTACTAGAGATTCATCAGCTCGTTCTTCTTGACGACTCCTGACTGATGAAAGAGAATGAATCTATATTTATGGATCTGAGCTTCAGTCCATCAGACAGAAACAGCTGCTCTGATGTTTCTACATTATGTGGCTCTGCTGTGGTTTTAAATGCTGCTGCAGCAAGGCATTGTGGGACGGCATGTCTCCTTTCCTTTGGTGAAGGGAGCTCCAGTGTTTCCTAAAGGAGATGAGAGAGGAAGCAGAGAAGCTCCTCTCCTCAGACACTTTTCTCTCAGTTTGGACCTTCAGACAGAGAGAGCAGGTCCTGCAGCACCTGAGGCTGAACACACCTGAGCTCCTCTGACACTGTGACGTCATCGACAGGAAGTGAGGGCTCCATGTTGGACCTCCGGAGCAGTGTTTCCCAACCTGTGGTCCGGGGCCCACCGGTGGGGCCGAAAAATCATTTGTGAACTGTGAGACTGATCGGCCAATGATGTTTGAGTCATCGCCAGCCGGACCACATGTGGTGTGGGCCGCCAACATCTTTGAGATTTTCAAGTGGGTCATGAGTCAGAAAAGGTTGGGGACCACCGCTGTAGATCTCCCAGGATGCACCAAGGTTCAGAAATCATGACCGGCAGGAACACGAGCTGCGATCATCATCGATCACAGATCAGCTGACTGCTGAGGCGATTAAAGGAGTGATCAGCTGTCTGGAGGCTGAGAGAGGAGGAGGATCAGAGGAGGATTTCTCCTTTAAGGTCTGATCCTCCTCTCTAATCTGACTCCATGAAAACTGCTGCTCACTGAGTACAACCCCCCCCCCCCCCCCCCCCCCACCTCCCAGAGATAAACCAGACTCCTCATTCAGCTGCTGCAGCTCCACAGGGCCAGAGGACGGCTGCATCCACACACACTACTGATAACAGGTCTGAGTGTGTGTGTGTGTGTGTGTGTGTGTGTGTGTGTGTGTGTGTGTGTGCTGAGCCCGGTCAGGAGCTGCTCAGCTCAGCAGATTGAGTGTGTGGAGTTACCATCCTGCCGTCCACAGACCCGGAGCTGGAGCAGATCTCAGCTCACAGAGATAATGAGTCTCGTTAAAGTAGTTAAATTAACAATGGATCAGCCGATCGTCTGTAATCAGAGAGATTCAACACCAAATTTTTAGACTGATTTTAAATGTATTTGTGACAAAGAAAGTGAAAAGAAAAAACAAGAGTTGTTGATGAGACGAGGATATCGTGTAAAAATCTGTCTCCGTTTTTGTTTAATTCACTCATTTAAAGTTTTTAGTCGATAAAAACTAATATTTCACTCTAATTTTTGTCTTCTGAGCCTCTTGTGGCCTCAGCTGTTGCCTTCTTTGTGTGTACAGTTACCATGGTTACAGCTGTTTACTTGTTGACACACTGCTGTGTTTTTAATTCCACAAAGGGCAACGTCTTTCGGTGACCGTTCGAACACCGGGAAGGCTGAAGCGAAGTCAGACGGTCTGACCTGCAGAGGATTTTTGTGTTACGTCACCAGCTGTTCCCGCCATTAGCATTGCGTTGCAAAGCACAGGTTCCTGTCACCTAGCAACCTTCACAACATTTGTTGCTCCAGGAAACGCTTCCTCCAAAGAAAGTAACTGACACAAGACACCGGTGTTAGATCAGTCCAGGGTCCAGGCTTACTGGCGGTGGCGTCGAGGCCAAGCCGACGGCGTGCTGCTGCACAATGTAAGTGTGTAATCTCTTAAATGAGAATTGACAGGTGCTGTCAAACACAACGTTATCCCGGGGGGGGGGGGGGGGGGGGGCCTTTGAATGGAGCTGCCATTATTTAAATTACAACAGAACAAGTGAGGTGTGAAGACAGATGAAACACATCGGTTCGATTTTTTTCTTTTTATAGCACAAACAAAGAGGATAAATGTTTCAAACCTGAAACCTTTTAGTGATTAAAACCTTCGTCGACAGGTTTTAATCACTAAGAGTGACGTGTGAAACAGGAAGAGGGATAGTTTGGATTCAGTCTTTACTGTCAGCAGCAGGACGATGGACAGAAGGAGGAGAATCTAAAGTCATATGTTTATTTGTTGTCCCTGTTAGTTCGTCCAAATCTTCTGTATCGTCTCTCAGGTGTCCAGACAGAGCTGAGAGACGTCTTCAACACTTCCATGAAATCTGCTGTAGATGTTCATGATCCCCAGAGGCTGAACTTTTCTGAGAAACCTCTTTTCATGGTCGGTTTATTTGACCCGAGACATTCACAACCTTCCCTGAGTAGTTCTTCTTTTAACCCTAACGACAAAAGGTTAATAACAAAGGACAAACCATGAACTTCCTGCTCCAGTTGGTTTTGTACCTAAAACTAACCAGACATTAAAACAAAGCGGTGGCTGAACAGGAAACTGTCATTATCATCTCGGTCCAAAGTTGCTAGGTCGCACGACGCATCTACAGACTTTAAATAAAGATGGACGTCGCCTCTGTGACCTCACCCACAGGTTTCTCTGAAGCTCAGAGTGAGCTGCTCCACTGTTGCCATCTTGGCAGTGTCTCACCCCGGCCATAACTCCCAGCTAATATAAAAATGGTCAAAGAGGACGGGCTTTTGGAGCTGGTTTGTAGCAAACATTCGCTCACCCACCTGTCACTCAAAGAGACCACGCCCTCAATCCTCCATAACGTTAATCCTTAATAAAATGTAAACAGGTGAGTTATATAAACAGGTGAGTTATATAAACA
>NC_079366.1:31018270-31040770 GCF_021018895.1 Seriola aureovittata | reverse complement strand
CCTATTTACTTACCAGTCTTTGCTGAGAGCTTCAGTTATCATTGTGTAAAGACAAGAGGTTATAGTGCGTCCTCTGAGCAGCTACTTCTTCAGGACAGACTGGACGCTTCAGTGACTCAGTATCGGAAAGTGATGAGACAGTCTGACAGCATCAGAGCTAGCTGGTTAGCATGCTAACTTCAGAAGAGGCCAAGAAGTGAGAAGTGAGAAGCTGCTCACCTCTGGAGACAGCTGTTGGTAGTAAATGAATTAAGTTTGATGCTGAATGCACAATGTTTCTTCTAGACTGGTAAGTAAACAGCTGTTAATACTAATGTTAGCTATGTAGCAATAGCGAAACTTACATATAGCTCCTTTAAGTGGAGATTTAACATCACTAGGTTAAAATGGGTTACACTGTACTTGTGCGGATATCAGTGGTTACTAAATGGAACTAGAACATAGTTTTCAGGATTAAGTGACAAAACTAATAGTTTTAGCTTGTAAATATGATATAATATGTTAATTTGGTCGACATATCTGAACTGACGCTTGATGAAATTCAGTTTAATAATAATGTGAACTGGAAATATTTTAAAATGCAGTTCAATAGTAACACAATCTTAAATTACCAAACATTAGCCAATAACAGGCAAAAAAACGATTAACGTTAGCATAATTAGTAATTTCCATCTCACTATTTACTCTAAAACGCATGTATTTCTTTAAAAAAAAAAGCAACCTAGCAACAAAAACACACATTACTAAAGTCTTTATTAGTTAAAACATTCCTTAGGTTTAGGTCTTGAACGTATTTAGTCATCTGAAGCTAGCTAGCAGTTACTAAGAAATAAGAGGAGGGAGTTTATTTAGTGATGGATTTATAAATAACTGGTGAACTCAATCCAGGAGAGCAGGTTTTATTGACACATAATTGACACACTGGCTTCTAGTTGGTCAACAGAGCCAGTGAGATTGTTGCGTTTCCATTGATTTGCAGTGATTTTGATGCAAACTCATATTTTCATAAAAGCTGGTGTGACTGTGACAATAAAAACCTCCGTCCGCTCAGGATAACGGACCCAGTCGTTCCACCTGTGAACAGTAATAAAGAACAGGGTGTTTTGGTTGTGAATCCTCTGCTGGACCAGTGTGAGGATTCACAGGTCTGCTGCTGCTGCTCTACGTCAGGGTGGATTAGCTTCACCAGCGTCTTTGCTCAGCATTATCCTCCCTAAGCCAGCCTGGATTACCTGCTGGAAAGGTCATCAGGAGGTGAGGGTGTAGCGTTGAACCGGCTCCTCTGAGTGTTAATGGCTGTGTAATGTAAACACAGGTCTAAGGTCACCGGCAGCTAAAGGGTGGTCTATTATTGAGTAAGATTATCTCAGCGTGGATGTCAGTGTTAATAAACAGAACAATAAATGTCTGTCCCTTGTTCTGGTGTTGGTTACTGTGGCACCTGCTGCTGTTACCTGTGCGAACACACCTGTAGCAGCCTTCAGGTTAATGTAATAACAACTAAACGATGAGCTAAGACTCACTCTAAAGAGGATTCAGCTGATGGTTTTCTGTAGGTTCATCACTTACAGAGACACTGTCCACATCTTCATGTTATTTTCACATTGTCATTTGAAAACTGTTATAAAAATATCCATTAGAGTCACTTTAAAGCAACTCTGTCTCCTGCGTTTCTATGCAAGTGAACTTCAACAGCTATATAATTTGTAGAGTATGTAAGTTTTACTACTGCTACATAGCTAACATTAGCATAAACAGCTGTTTACTTACCAGTTTATTGTCAAGAGCTTCAGCTATTTTTACGTTTACAATACAAGTGGTTAAAGTACGTCCTCTGAGCAGCTACTCCTTCAGACCCTACAGTGACTCGGTATTGGAAAGTGACAGAGCTAGTTGGTTAGCATGCTAACTTAAGTAGAAGACAAGAGTTAACATTGGTGTTTCCTTCCACCTCTGGAGACAGCTGTTGGCGAGTAAAGGATGTAGTTTGATGCTGAACTCACAATGTTTCTTCTAGAGTGGTGAGTAAACAGCTGTAAAATGCTAACGTTAGCTATGTAGCAACAACAAACCTTACAGTACAAATAGCTCCTGTGATGTGAACCTGGTCTCTGGTGGGACTTTCCTGATCTTTGTACATCCACCATCCACCCCAACCACCCCACCTGTTAATAAATGTGCTTCAGTTATTAAAAGGAAATTTTTAATGAGATTACATTTCCTACAAAACTTATCTGCTGTTGCAGTTTCGCTTTAAACACCATGAACAGTAACGTGCATTTATTTCACATTAGTCTTTGTTACTGCAGAACTTCACCTGTATTTTTCAGGATTTCATTTTTGTACCTCATGTGATATTAAATGATCAAGTCCAACTCTTATAACCTTCATGACGTATATGAATAAACTCCACGACTGGGTCTGAAGTCGTTTCTCTCCGTGTCGAAATCCTCCGTCATCGCGGAGGAAGCGAGAGTCGTGGTGAAGAAGTGAGAGTACTTCTGAGGTGAGTCCACGACTTCTGTTCAGGTTTTGACAGTTAGCAGGATTTTCCCGCCTTTTTCTCACTCACATCACAGCAGTGACCTCGCTCTCAGGAGTTTCTCTGCGTCGTGTCGTTGCTACAAATGGGGAAGGAAGCGTCCGAGCTGTCTGAAGATGACGGTGTGGTTGAGATGTGTTACAAACACTCTGCTGCTTCCTGTACAGTCAGACCACAGAGAACACAGATGACTTACACAACAACAACTGCAGCAGAGTTTTACATTAATAATGTCACAGTACGAGACTGAGAGCTCAGACTGAACACGGCAGGAAACACTCTTAGAAAGACAGTAAATCAGGTGTTCTGGGATGTCATTTTATCAACTAGATAGATAGATAGATACTTTATTTATCTGTCCATTAGCTCATTGTTGATCATAATAATAACAGTTAATAACAAATGGACAATAATAATTAGATTAGTCCACTTCCTCTGGCTGATGTGTTGTACAGCCTGATGGCAGTGGGAACAAAGGATCTCCTGAACCTCTCTGTTCTGCAGTGACATGAGACGTTTGCTGCAGCTGCAGCTGCTTCTCTGTCCTGCCAGAACGTTGTGGAGAGGATGTTGGTGTTGTCCAAGATGGCCTCCTTACATTGCATGCGTCTCTCCACAACAGACCTGAGTGAGTCCAGACTCCAATAAATATAATATAATGTATAAACTATAAATGAGAACAAACACTGACAGGCTAAAGCTCTGCTGGCGCCTCCTACAGGTTATAATGTTA
This sequence comes from Seriola aureovittata, assembly GCF_021018895.1. Classification (NCBI taxonomy): domain Eukaryota; kingdom Metazoa; phylum Chordata; class Actinopteri; order Carangiformes; family Carangidae; genus Seriola; species Seriola aureovittata. Next base: position 31,037,495 of record NC_079366.1, on the reverse strand, counting down.
ACTACAGCACAAAGTATGAAAGTGTTGGACAGAACAAACAACACATTGAGGATTTATTAGGACCCGAGCACCGAGTGTGTCATCTACATGTGTCTCCAGATTCAGTGTAAAATGGCTCAAGGGCGCTCTCTAGAAACTTTCAACAAAGTGGCCCCCACAGTGTGATTCACCTAGATGTATGAAAATGGGTCGGCATGTGTAACATGTGAAGATGTACAAAAAAGCCTCTTGGACCCGCACAGTAAACCCAACCGCTTGTCCGCCATTTTGAACTTAGTGTGTAACTTTGGTGCATTTTTTCACACTTTAAGAAACTCCTATAGATTTATTCAGATCGACTCCAAATGAACGGCGAATTTCACAACAGGAAGCCGCTGTAACTCTATTATGCATTGTGGGTACTCTGTGGGGCTTTGAAGACTTTTCCTCCATGACCTTCAGTCAGATGATGATGATGTAACGAGAAGCTGTAACCGACACGTTAGTGACGTCACTGCAGACCGTCTTCCTCACTGTAATGTTAAACTTATTACATCTGTTCCTCCGTTGGTTTTTAAAACGTCGTCATTGTCTCTGAGCAGCCAATCAGAGCAGGGAGGAAACAGTGACGAGGCCGTGGAGGATTAACCGTCTGCAGGCAGGAAGAACCTGGAGCTGGACCAGCAGCCCCCCCCCCCCCCCCCCCCGAGGTTCAGTCAGCTGCTGCAGTGTGTGCTGTAACGTCTGATCCTCATTAACATCTTAACCTCCGTGCACACTCGCCGTGCTTCCCGCCAAAACAAAGCCCGAGGCCGCAGCTCTGACTCACTCATCTGCAGTCCCACCGCCATAACTTCCCACGGCCCGATGACAGCGGCAGAGCAGCACGCCGCTCCCTGATAGCTCCATTTACTCTGCAGAAGAAGTGTTTTATTTTAACCTCCATAATCCCCTGCAGGACATGCCTCTGCTCTCCCATGAGGCCGTTCGGTCAGGATTAGTGCCGGCGAGGAGGCGGGGGACTGTCATCGTCACTGAGGCATGTCTGTAATATTAGTGAGCCGTAAATCTTCCATGTTAATAGTTTTCACAGACCGAGCAGCCGGACTGAGCTGAAGAACGAGAGACGGCTCAGAGTTCAGAGCGAAGGAGTCTGACGCTGTGAAACTGAACACACAATAATCACACTCCCATCAGCCAACAGGTCGGCCGGCCACCAGAGGGCGGCAGAGACTCTCCGACCGCCACGACCATCGACGCTCTGACACGAGCCCGAGGAGCGTCTCCTGAAATGCCGCCCCTACTGCGGCGGGCAGACCGCACCTCCGTTGTTACGGTTACAATAATAAACATTCCAACTGTATTTAGAGCGGCACACCTACTTTTGTCGCCGTGGTTACTATAATAACGGTCATCGCTTGGTTAGGTTTAGGAAAAGATAATGATACTTCCTCAACATTAGACGATTTTTGTTGTCATGGTTACGATTTAAACTGCGTCACATTCATCTGTCCACCACCTCCTCCTCCTGACGTGGACTCTTCCTGTCATCATCACTACGACCACTAGATGTCGCCTAGCAACAAAACCTAACTGTGATGTCATAATGCTGACAGACGACCTTTGACCTGTGGGCTCGTTGTTACAGGAGGACGGACTCAGTATCAAACAGGACATGAAATGATAAAATCAATAAACCACTGCTGTACATTTATTATTGATGGTTTTCTATATATTTAATTATTATTATTATTATTATTATCATCATCTTATTATTATAATGATGGTAATAATAATAATGATCATTATCATTACCATCATTATAATATAAAAATTAATAATAATAATAATAATAATGATTATTATCATGATTATTATTTCATGCAGCCCTGCAGGATGATAATCTCACCTGCTGTCGACATGAAGCGACTCTCGGAGCTGAAGTGAATTTTAACAGAAAAACTTCAGGTAAAGTTCAACGAGCTTCATGAAATCAGCAGCTGAGACTCAGGAGCTGGAAGCTCGTTAGTCTTAATTAGCTCCAGACTTGTTCTGCTGCCTTCACACATGCGTCCACTCGTATCGAGCTGGAGGCCTCCGAGTGTTTTCTGCTGTCCTTAGTTTTGTGTTCCTCACACACACACACACACACACACACACGCACACACACACACACACACAAACGCTCTCACACACACACACACACACACGCACACACACACACACACACACACACACACACACACACACACACACACACAGCATCCTGCTCTAATCACAGTCACACACAGGTGTGGATGTGCGGCACGGAGGGACTGGGAGCAGACAGCTGATTGGTCCTCGCAGCGTGTGATGATAACAACACCCTGGGGGGGGGGGGGGGGGGGGCTGCAGTGCTTCTGTGTTTTCATTCACATCTGAGAGGCTGAACTGGAAACACCTGATGAAACTCTGATGCAAACGGAGCTGGATGTTGTGGAAGCTTCTCTGGCAGAGCTACACAGCATCTGACACGTCTCACCAAAATAAAAGCGCGTTTGATGCCGACACGCTTCGCAGCACTGATCCGGCGTGACTCTGGTGTTTTCTCATTTCATACGTTTCTCGTCTCTTGAATGTTTATTCTGACTGAAGCTCATGATAATCAGTTTAGTCAAACCTCGCAGGCTCATTCGCCGCTCTGCAGACCCGGCGTCCTGCGAGCAGCAGCCAGCGATCGGGTCACATCACGGATCAGACTCAGACCTGGACTCAGAACAGTCTGAGTTCTTCATGAAGCCTCGTCCACACAGTTTCCCTCTGATGGAGCTGATCTGACTCCTGCTGAGGCAGATTACTGCATGAATCCCAGGTTTAGCAGCTCAGTTAAAAACAGCAAAATAAAATAATAAAAACACCGGATTGAATAAAAATAAGAAAAACTTGAGTCAATTAATCTTTCATATAAAAATATGACACTTTGATTTAAATACGTTCAGAGCTCCAGACTGATGTGAGAACAAACGACCAGTTCAACCTCCGTGTTTCTTTACAACATGAAACTTTAGAGAAACAGGAAACACAACAAAAGACATTAACTGGCGAATATTTACCTCCAGGAAACAGACATCACACTTCAGATTAAAGGTGCAGGCGCTGTGTGTGTGTGTGTCTGTGTGTGTGTGTGTGTGTGTGTGTGTGTGTGTGTGTGTGTGGTGTGTGTGTGTGTGTGTGTGTGTGAGTGTGTGAGTGTGTGTGTGGTGTGTGTGTGTGTGAGTGTGTGTGTGTGTGTGTGAGTGTGTGTGTGTGTGAGTGTGTGTGTGTGTGTGTGAGTGTGTGTGTGTGTGTGTGTGTGTGTGAGTGTGTGAGTGTGTGTGTGTGAGGAAGGAGTGAGGTCATTCTGCGGAGACGAGCAGGTTCAGCCGCCTCGCTGCAGGAAGCTGCTGCAGAGTGTTTTTCCTGGAAGGACGGTTCACAGGAAGACGTGACTGTCCTCTGCTCACTGTTTGCTTTTTCTCCAGAGAAGCAACAAGCGGGGGGGGGGGGGGGGGGGGGGTTACACAGTCACCTCTCAGCTGGAGATCACTGCTACAGCTGCAGATTGATCCACTTCCTTCTTTCTCTTCACCTGTTTCCTTCTTTCATTCATTATCATTCTGTTTATCACCTGCACTTAAAGAACATTTATACTTCCTGCTCCATCCCTGTCGAGACACTCAACTATGAGTTCTTCAACTGTTGTTTTCATGTTTTCACCTGGCAGGTGTTGGATTCAGCAGTGAATCAACCCCCACCCCCACCCCCCACCCCACCGTGTGCGTGTGCGTGTGTGTGTGTGTGTGTCTGTGTGTGTGTGTGTGTGTGTTTGTGTGTGTGTGTGTTTGTGTGTGTGTGTGTGTGAGTGTGTGTGTGTGTGTGTCTGTGTGTGTGTGTGTGTGTGTGTGTGTGTGTGTGTGTGTGTCTGTGTGTGTGTGTGATGGAGCAGTGTATTTGTTCAGATGCAGGGTGACAGCGGACATGAAAGGCCGGCTGGATGCCTCGATGAACCCATGACACCAACCTGCGAGTATCACCCTGTGACACCCAGCAGTGTGTGTGTGTGTGTGTGTGTGTGTGTGTGTGTGTGTGTGTGTGTGTGTGTGTGTGTGTTGTAACAGCAGGGGGTATGTGGGTCACATTCCCAAAGAAAATCTCCTCTGTTCACATTTAAGCGTGAAGCTGGAGGTTTGTTTTTTAAATCCAGACGTGGTGCATTCAGGGTCACGCTGCAGGACTCGTCCGTCTGAGACCTTCAGGCCCCCAAACACAGACACACACAGAGAGAGAGCGAGAGAGAGAGAGAGAGAGAGAGAGACAGTCTGCACAGGTGTGTCTTTGATGATGTAAGAGCTGAAGATGTGACGATGAAAAGAGAAATGACGATCTGAACGTTGAACGTCTGACGTCAGCGACGAGGAGAAGAAGCGAGTGTTCATGTAAACACCCTCAGTGTTAATCACTGACTCATCCTCGTTATTACTGATTGATCACCAGCTCCATCAACCCCCTGCAGACAGGTGCCAGAGGGAGGAGGAGAGGATGATGAAACAGCAGGTCAGTGCAGGTTGCTAATGAGCGAGAGGGGTGTGTGTGTGTGTGTGTGTGTGTGTGTGTGTGTGTGTGTGTGTGGGGGGGGGGGGTGGCAGTGAACAGCTGCGGCGAGAATCTGTCCATGACTGTTGGATATTTGGAGCCAATAGCAGCTATTTACTGATATTTATTGACATAATAATATATATTTTTATATATTTTTATTATTGCCAAGAGTCAGGTCGTCAATGTGAATTTATCCCCCCCCCCCCCCATCCCTGCCCCCCCCCCCCCCCCCCCCCCCCCCCCCCCATCTCTGCTCCCGTGTGGCACAAACAAATTCAAATTCAAATCCTTCTTTCTGAGAGTTTCTGTGTAAAACATCTATGGATGAATGCTAATGCTAATGTTAGCTTGTTTAGCCTAAAGTTACAGTTTAACTTACTACTGTTAGCTAGTTTCTAACTTTAGCCTTAACTTACAGTTTAGCTTAATAATTTTAGCTTTGTAACTTTAGCTTTGCGTTACAGTTTAGCTAACTGATGCTAGCTAGCTGATAGCTTGTCATTTCATCACCAATAAAAAACGTCATATGATCTAATGTTAAAACTCAGAGTCCTGAGCAGCGAGACGATGGAGCATCAGTTGTTGTAGAGAAACGTTTTGACGTCAATATAAAGTTTATTATTTATTATTTGTTCTTTCTGCTCCGATACATTTACAATATATAATACAAGTGTTAACATCTGTTTAACTGAAGCACCTGCTCCTCCCTGATCCTGCAGGCCGACCAATCACAGCTCCTCTGGCCTCCACGTGGTATCACACATCCATAAATCAGTATTCAGGGCGTATCACACTTTTCCAACAATCACACCTCAGTATTTTAAAACCATCACATTTAAATGTGTTTGTGTTTTTAGGATGATCCAACATCAGTGATTCCTGAGAGTTTTATAACAAACCTGAGCTGGTGTCAAAGAAGACGAGGCAGCACAGCTCTGAGACGTTTAACTGCTGCCAGAGTCTATAAACAGGAGGCCACTTCACCGAGCTGCTTCTGGACTTTAAATTACAGACAACGGTTTGGAAAAAGTGGTCGCAGTGTTCAGTCATTAATGGTGAAAGCCGATCTTTGGATGCTGGAGCTGGGCAGAGCAGTGCGGCGGCTGGAGGAGGGGGTGGAGGAGTTTGTGGCGTCCTCTGGCCGTCCTGCTGTTCATCAAAATGAAACGAGCTCGTAAATCTGAACAACATAGCGCTGCTGCAGCAGGAAGCGGCTCTGCGGCGTTCAGGGGCCCAAACAGCTCGGGTATAAACGGCGGAGGATTTAAGCGTGATCGGTCGGCGCTGTGGGAGCGCTCAGCTGCTGGCAGGTTTACGACCCCCGGCTGCTGCAGCCTTCTGTTGGAGGTCTGGACCGGCCCATCATCACTGTGATTGATGCTGCAGGAGTTTAAACAGTAAGAGCTGCAGTTCACCTTGACTTTAGTGTTTCAGGTGTCATTTAAAGGTGTGTGTCCATGTGTAGTGTGATTATAGATTATAGATCAGCTCTAGCTTCTATATTAATACTGTGAAAGTATCAAAGCCTCAGTCCACAGAGAAATGCACACAGCCTGTATTCAGAAACTGAGCCTTAAAACCAGCCGTCAGGACTTCTGGAACTTTGTGATGTCACAACAAAGCAGTCACCAAGCCCCGCCCACCTGGACCCGCCATCCATACCTTACAGGATTTGGTTTCTCTGAGTGTTTTTACCTGAAATCTTCTATATTTTTATTGGATCACTCAGAAAACAGTCAGAGCCAATCAGAAGAGAGGCTCAGAGCCTCCTTTCTTCTGATTGGCTCACCGACCTGTTGTTACTAGAGCTGCAGAGAGAAGCCTGAGAGAGGAGATGTGAAACTACACTGAGATGGTTTTTATATCTTCTGATGGATCAACACTTCAAATAAAACACAGAAGAAGAATGGAGCTTTAAAGTGGCTGTAATCAGTATTTTAAACGATGTATGAAATGACGACGTTCAGGGGATGAACAGAGAATCATCAGCTGATTGTGCAGCTGTCCAGACACGACATCAGATGTTTCCCTCTGGTGGAGACACAGAGCGAAAAGAGCGGGAACACGTGAATCATCATGTTGCTCTGTAATCAGTTACTGCAGGTTTAAAATGACCGAACTCACATTGTACTTTATGATCTGTTCAACTTTTCAACCACTGGTATCAATGTTGTTCAAACTGCTTTTTACTCATTTATGAGACGTCTGCATCCACTACCTCAGGAGCTCTAAGGAAAGCAAAGGCTCATGGGAGATCTGCAGATCATCCACGCTGCTCGCCGCAGAGACGTTTTCTCCCAGTGGGGGGGGGGGGGGGGGGGGGTTCAGAAACACGACACAGCTGCCATTTTGTTTTTGTTTTATGACTGAAGAGCGTTCAGCCCACAGGCCGGGTCAAAGGTCAGCAGCCAAGATAACAGCGCTTTCTTTCTTTCTTTTCTTCTTTTTCAAAACCAAGAACACAAACAGGAGACAGATGGAGATTCATTCTTCATCTCTCAGGAGCCGGACGTTTTCCAACTGCAGTCAGACTATAAATATATCTGTTATTTAAGTTATTACTCTGTTATTACTGGACGCTGCGGCGCCGCTGTAAATCACTCCTCAGCAGAGCGAATGAGAGGACGGTGGGAACTGAACTGATATTAGAGGAATCCTTCACAAACTGTGTCATGAGAAAAGAAAGGACGAGAGTTTTACATCCGTCCACGTCGTTAACGTCTCGAAGAAACCTTCGTTTGAGCCAGTGAGTTATATTTTCAACAGGAAACACTTTTGAAGCTCGTGTGTACCGACGTAGCGAGCGCCAGTCCACGATGGCGTGCATCGAACCCCTGCAGGAGGTGTGTCCGCAGGGAGGTGTCCGGGCTCAGGTGTAGTGTGTTTGCTCTCAGCTGACGACCTTTAGAGGACGTGGTTTACTCTCCTGCTCCAGACGATCTGACCAACCAGAGGAGGGAACGCTCTCACCTGGATTGTAATGATGCATTCTGGGGGAATTTTTCTCTGTGTAAAAAACGAAGGCGACACGACTGGGTAATCGGCAGCAAATGGACGGATGAAGCAATGAGTGAACAACCTTGAGGACTGGAGCTCCGCACACTCCGCCTCTTTGCCCACAGGTGGAGTCAGGCACTGCAAGATGGCGACGGCGGCGCTTCAGGAACCTGTGGGTGATTTTACTCAAACACAAACACATTCCAACTTTCCACTAAGTCCTCTGAGCTGACGTCACCTGTCAGACATGTTCCTGTTGATGCTGATGCTGATGCTGATGATGATGATGATGATGCTGATGATGATGATGATGATGATGATGGAGGAGGCAGACTGTCGCTGCTGCTGCTGCCTTTAATGAACACAAACAGCCGCTCGCCGCCAGGTCGATACAGAACTGGCCGGCCGGTCGAGGACACGCAGAAAAAACCCATTTACAGCAGCGTTGTCATGGGAACGACATTGATTTCACTGCGAGGTGGTCGCTCTGTCTGTTGACGAGGTCCTGGTGCGTTCACTGGATGGAAACATGCAGGAAACATCAATACTCACTCCCTCTCTCTTCATAGCCTTTTGATAAACTCGACACACACACAATCATTTCAATCTGGATCAAACATCAATTACCCACAATTCATCACACACGTCTGCACATGTTGTTTGTGTTTGTAGATCATGTGACACCGTGTCAGGAGCCGAAGGTTGAACTCCACCTGGACGACAGGTGGATGAACTAGTTCTGACACACGGATCAAACCAGGTTAAAACACACTGTTCCAACCTGTTGCTCCACCTTCTGGGGGGGGGGGGGGGCAGTGTGGGTCAAAGGTCACTGTGTCAGCTGGTGTCGTCTCCTTATCTGACCTCTGAACAACCTCATCATGAGAGACGCTGCTCTGCCGCCGATTCCCCCTCCCCTCTCTCCTCACCCCCTCCTCACCTCCCCTCACCCCGCTCTCTCTCCTCCTCGGGCGCCGCTTCTGTCTGTCGATTGGGTGTGATCCCGGCTGGTAACCATGGCGACAGTTGCCGGGGCCAGCCAGCCAGCAGAGGAACTCAGACGTGAGGACTGTTGAAGGACAGTGGACGAGGGAGGGGGGTGATCCGTTGGCAGAGAGTCTTTAAGGGGTGTGTGTGTGTGTGTGTGTGTGTGTGTGTGTGTGTGCGTGTGTGTGTGTGTGTGTGTGTGTGAGTGTGTGTGTGTGTGTGTGTGTGTGTGTGTGTGTCTGGGAGGGGGGAGGGGGGGTGAGTAGGTGAAGACAGCCAGCTGTGTCCTCGGAGGTGGGCCACAGGTGTGTGTGTGTGTGTGTGTGTGTGTGTGTGGAGGAAATAAATGAGACGATCCACAGGGAGGTGTCACCGAGCTGCTGCTGCTGAGTCTCTTTGTTTCCTGTCTCTTTGTCCACAGACACATGAAGACGCTGAAGAGACACGAGAGCAGAGACAGATGTGTTTCCATCTGTTCCAGCAGCTGGATCGCTCGTCAGGTTCAGACTCACGTGGTTGTTTAGCTCAGTCGCTCGACGTGGTCGTAGCCGTCGTGGAACCGAAATGAGACGATCGGGTGTACGAAGGATTTTCGATGTGCGTCACAAGCTGTTCCCGCCCTTACCGTTCAAACTTTTATTGAGGCATTGAAAAATAGAAATCAGACGTCAATTTTATCGATTTAAATAAACAAATAAACAAAGTTCAAGAGAATGTTTTAATAAATAAAATAAAAAACAGAATCTAAGCCGTTTCCCAAGAAGTAAATGACACCAGGATCAATTCAGATTTACAAAAATATTCACTAACAAAATGATTCAAATGTTAAATCCATGATTGTGGAAATGTTCAGGATCCATAAAACACATGTTGACGAAGTTATAAGTGAGTTTAAATGGACGTGATCTGTACGACAGGAAGCTGTGAGGCCTGATTCAGTCGCCGTCAGCTGAGCAGCAGCTCCGGGAGGAAGCTGATCGGCACCATGTGACGAGCTCAGTCTCTGTCTCTGTGGGCGTTTTGTTGTGCTATCAGCTCGCACCATGAGGAGCACACACACACACACACACACACACACGCACACACACACACACACACACACACACACACACACACACACACACACACACACACACACTATTCATTCTGAACAGTGTGTTCCCAGTGCGGCTGTAGGAGCTCCTCTCCGTCTGTAAACTCCTATAAATATAATCTTTCTGGGCGACTTCAATAAGAACTGATTGATTAATCTTCTCGTGAAGGAAATCTGAACCTCACTCAGTTAATTAGTGAGTTACACAGGTCAGTCTCAGCTTGTCTGGATACCCGTCTCACACACTAATAGATTTTTAAAAGCAGTATTGTCTCGTCAGAGCTCCGTCTCTTCCGGGAGAATAACACCTGTCGAGGAACAAGATGCCATTAATGATCTAAAGGTGAGTTTGTGTCTGGGGTGAAATTAGAGTTAAATTATCATCCCAGGTTCTCATGTACCCTCTCTGTCTTCTGAAATACCTGCCATATGGAAATATTCTTATATCACTCACTTGATCTCAACTATAGACCGATTTCAATCATCTGTTCCAGAGCAAAAGTATTAGGTCAAATTATTGCTTTGTTCAAACTTACAAATGATATTTAAACTAACTGGTGAATTATTCGTTGGCTTCACTGAGGCTTTCAATCTGGTTGATCACTTCCTTTTTTTAAATAAACTTTACTCCGTCTGTCACGTAATGTTTTACTTTGGTTCAACTCTTTATAACAGAAAACAATGGAAGGAAGCAACAAGGAAGCACATATGAGTTGAACAGTGAGGCGTCCCTCAAGGCTCAACTCTCGGTCCACCTCCTTTTTCCATTTGTATTCATGACCTTCCCTGGATTTGTTGTGAATGTCGTGTGCAGCTTTATGCAGATGATACAATAGTATTCACATCTAAAACTACGTTAATACAGATTGAACCAGCTCTGCAGTCTGATTTATACCTTTAAAAATGGGTTTACAGCAAATAAATTACTGCTGAATAAAACTAAATCTCACACTCTGATTTTTGGAACTCACCAAACCATTAAATCCAAATCCAATTATTATTACTTCTTAACTATGACTTATTCATGTGTTGTTGCTTGTTTGGATGGTAAGCCACTGCAACACACTAATTAACTGGACCTCTGGATTATAATTAAAATGGCATTTAATTAGAGTTCAATATATTGTGAACAAAATTTACTTTGGTAAATTGGTGTTTCTCATTGCTTCAGAAACTGCTTTTCATTGGTGGCCTCCCTCCTTCTTTTTCTCCCTCTTCCCACAGTCGGTGTCGTTTGCTGTTTGCAGGTGTAGGAAACAGAGATCCGCCTCCATCACGTCACAGATTAAACATTCACAGTGGAAAACAGCTCAGCTCTGACTCATTCATCACGTCTCCAGCAGACTGTTATGTCAGAGACTGGTGAGGGTTAAAGCGGCGAGCGGGGCGCTGACGTGGGATTGGTCACAGCTGCAGACACCTGTCAGGGATCAGGTGACCGACAGTGTTCGTTTCCTCCCCGGTGTCTCATCTATCGAGGCCGGATGAACAGAGTGTCACTGAGTGTGGGAAAAAGGGGCTCGGCTGTGGAAGGGGCGTGGTCCACGTGTTTGACCTATTGTGTCACCACACAGGTAGATTTGGGTTTCACCTGCCGCCTCAGTGTGTGTGCTCTTTATATTTTATGGTTTGAGTGTGGTCTGCCCTTGTTGTGGACACATCAAGTTCCTCTGGAGAGAAAGGCCTGGAGGATGATGGGTGAACAGTGTGATGGGATCAGGCATTACAGTCTGTACCTGTACCTCTTTGTTTGCTCTATAAGCTGCCTGTAACTCAAACACCTCACCTGTTTAAAGGAAGACACACCTTCCACAGGTGATTCCAGTTTCCCAAAGATATCGTCTTGCCATTTTAAAGGCAGCATAACCTGTGAAATCAGAAGACGTCAATATCATATAATTGATATATTAATATCAATTATATATTAATATCAATATATATAATAACTTCATGTCGAACAAGTAGCTCAGAGATGTTTTTGGGCCCAAAACCATTTGATGCTTACTACTATTAACTATCCCCATTCAGTACAAGCTGCTCTATCATTCCCAGCTCTTCTACACTGATAATCAGCCAGTGAGGATTAAAACTTTTTACTTTAGCCTCAGTCTTTTTTGCCAAGTTCACAATTTCAGGGAAAACCTGGAAATTGACTGACGACTTTTCCAGTCATGGAAAATGAGAGAAAAAGTCTAATGTACTTGGAAAATCTTTTTTTCACTTTTCATTTTAGTTTTCTCCGATTTAAAACCCTGATTGAGAAGCGAGGGAGCAGCGCTGCGGGCAACAACATAGTTTAGCCTTTATTTACCTACGTGCTAATTACTCGCTAATGGCACTTTTTTACTTAGCATCTTTATTAGTGTTACTTCAAACCCAATGCTGCGTTGTTCAGGTAAAACAGACCATAATATGACATGACAAGTTGTGGTTTACCTGGTTAATGACGTCACTTCCTGTTACTAGTAAAAGGGTTAAAGTGAGATAAAATGATGGACACCAGTGGCAGGAAATAATCTGAGCTAATCAACTTTGAATTGAACATTTAGCTAAAGTTCAGTCGAGATTTGTCAGGAGGGAAAATTATAGGTTCCTATAATACACGTCAATATGATAGATTAATAATGTTTTATTTTTGTAAGTTGTTGCGATCAATTTTTCATAATTCCATAATTAATGAAGCATGTAAGAGATGATTTTATAGAAAAGTAGAGCCAGTAAGGGAAACCTTGGTGTATGGTGTGATTCCTTTGATGAGTTGTTCCCAACCTAATGACTTGCAAAACAATTAAAGAGCCAATGTTTGATCGATATCATTAAAATAAAAACGGCTCTACGGAGGCATTATCTGGTCGGATGTGGGCCGCCAACATTTTTGAGCTTTTGAAGTGGGTCATGAGTTGGAAAAGGTTGGGAACCACTGATCTAGATCAACACTGGAAATGTCCTGGAAAAGAGCGGGAACTCTGATCATGTATCAAAAGGAGCAGTTAGAGACCACAGCTTCGAGCCACCATTATAACTGTTCATTAGTGAGGCGATGGAAAGCTCAACAGGTGTCCGACTAAGAGGGGCGGGGCTTAGCAAAGGGTCACCCAACTGCACCTGTGGCTAAATAACTGGGGCCACAGGAGACATATTAAACCCATGATCTGTAGACTGTCCAAGCTTCCAGTGTTAAAGTCCAGGCTGCAAACGTCAAGGACAAACGTTTCCTCTTTCATCACGACTTGACACTAAAACTGGAAATCTGAACGTGTCACGATGGATCTGTGTCGTCTCAGCACAACTGATGCGCTGCAGCAGACAGAAAGGAGAAAGATGAAAAGGATTTTAAAGCTCTTTAGTTCAGTAAATGAATCTTCTCATGACGTGAGGACAAGAAAGGACGGCCACAGGGACACAGCGGGAGCAGGAGGAAGAAGCTTTTCTGTGCTGATGATGAGACGTCTCAGTCGGCGTCTGCAGGGCTTTTTAAAACCAACACATTTCATTTATTGGTTAATTCTGCTGCTGCGTTAGTAAAATAACGTCTTTATGATTTTAAAGACAGTTAATTGGCTCTAGTTTTGTCTTTAACATCAGTTGTTTATTCCGTAAAGACCTCACCTGAGCTTTTGAATGTTTGAGCCCATTTACTAAATATGTTTAGGCTTTATTACATTTTACATTTTACTGGGTATATCTTTATATGTTTGCTGCTTTTCATTTAATCTAAGAATCTTAAATCTCTGCAAGTGAATTTTTAAAATTTACTGTTGGTGTCTTGTTTCCTACTAATTTTCAACGCTGGTTTCTTTTTACCATAATATTTCCCTGAACTGAAGCATGACGGCTCTCAGGCAATGGACTGAAATACATCAACAATTAATATGAATAATAATAATAAATTTTATTTATAAAGCATTTCTCGTACGAGAGATGCAGCTCAAAGTGCTTCACAATAAAAAAAGGGCGGATTGAAGGATTGAATGGACAATAGAAAGACAGTAGATGAAAATAAAACCAGAAACTGTAGGTTTCCTGGTGTCAGTTAAAAATATTCATGGAGCATCTCTTGCAGCTCTTGGCAGGTTTTTCCATTATTGGATGTTTCGGATTTTACACAGACATGATCCCACCTGCAGAACTGATGACATCAGCCTCAGCTAACTACTATCCTACATGTTAGCATTGTCATTGAGTTTAACACTTTGTCCCAGAATCTCAGTCCAAACATCTGGACTTCACCACACCTGCAGACTGAATACAGACTTCGAACATGATGTGTAACAATGACAGTGCAAATGAATCGATAATAATCTGCAGCATATTTATTTTTGAAGACATTTTTTTGTTGTTGACGTCTACTGCAGAGTCATGTGACCCAGGTGTGAATGCTGACACAAGCCTGATGTTCAGATTAAGACAAAGACCAAGAGCCTTTAAAATAAAGAAGAAAATGTGAATCGTGACACAAAAATCCCCAAATGGTGAAACTCTGAAAATCACAAAGTGTTGATTCTTCATGTTTCGTCACACACACACACACACACACACACACACACACACACACACACACACACACACACACGCAGACAGACATCTGGCATCAGTTTGTTAGCCGTCGTGTTTGCTTGCAGCCGGTGAAAAATGGCTGTTTGTGTGCGCCGCCTCGCCGCAGTGTGTAGATCAGTGTTGTACGTACACACTGATCAACACACTGACTGTGGCCCCGGGAACATTTCACTGTTTGAAACCGTTTGATTACAGCAGCATTTCCAGAACCACCCACGTTTAATGCTCTTTAGTCATGATTGATTCATAACGTACACATGTTCATCAGCTGTACAAACAACTCTGCGCTTCATGTGTTCAGTGTCTGTCGGGATAAAGATGGAGGCCGTGTGGTGAGCACAGTGTGTAAGTGCATGTGAGAGAATATATTTAGATTCAACTGGTTATATTTTCCCTCTTTTCTTCTGTAACCATCACTAATGAAAACATCATGTAACATTATGAACCATCAGGTGACTGACAGGAGGAGAAGTTCTGAGTCCAGCTGGACCTTTAGCAGCTCGCAGGGTTCTCCTCTCAGTAAAACACTCCAGTATCAGCTCCATGGTCAGCCTGGGATAGAAATTCAGTCTCGGACTGATCCACTGGGTCACTGAAGGAGCCAGTTTAAACACTGATGGAGCCGGTAAACATGTAAAAAACTTTATGGATGTTTTGACGTTTTTGACTTTGTATTATTGTTTAAAAAAGCAATAAAAGACGATAAAACATCACATAAAAGCAAGTCTATAAAAATGACTTTAAGAAGTGATTTATAAGAAGTCACTGATTCTGCCTTAAAAGACGAAGTGTCCTGATGGCAGAACCACAGTCACCTTTAGATTTAACCCTTGACCTTGGGACGGCCAGAGGGGCCGGGGACCTAAGGGTGCGAGCCGGCTCACATGGGGTTAACATTTCTGTTACGTAGCTCAGGACTCAACCTCTAATATTTAATCTCCTGGACGTAGACGTCTTGAGTAAATCATCAGTTTGTCGTTCAGTCTGTTTGACAGTTTATTGCAGTTTGTAGTTTGTACTGGTTTGATTTCAGAGTCGGCAGCAACAGATCTCACCTGTAATCCGAGTGTTTGTGTGACAGTTGTCAAAGTTTCCTCAGTGTTGGTGTGTTTGACTTTGCGAACCCTCGCGGTCGTAGCTTCACCTCAGCTCTCAGCTGTGTGCAGGTTATTTGATCTGGAGGACGGACGGACGGACGGACGGACGGACGGACGGATGGACGGATGGACGGACGAGTCAGCGCTGATTCATGGACACAAACACCTCACAACAGTTCGACTGTCAGCTCAGTCTGATCCTTCACTCCCAACAACAACCACCTCCTCATATTTTCTACTTATACTCAGATACAATGTACAGCAGGGAGGAAATCATACGGCTCCACAAACAACATAGAAATAGAAAAATCAGATCTGCTGTTGAATTCATTGATTTCATTTTCTCTCAGAAACAAACACATTTTGTTTTTGTTTGTTTGTGTTTCTGTCTCTGTGCGGCAGGTAAACAAGCTGCTGTAAACAACATGTTTTAGGACGTCATCATCATGTGCGTCTCTTCCTCTTCCTCCTCCTCCTCCTCCCAGCAGACAGCAGCTCTGTGGGGTTTCCTGCGTCTGGAGGCAGCAGGTGAGGAGACTCTGCTCGGTAACCCGTCGTCATGGAAAACACACCTGCGCCGTGATTGGTGGAGAGCTGCAGCTGGAGGTGTGTGTTTTTGTTTTTCCTCTGTCTTCCACAGCGAGGTGATCAGCTGTGTTACATAACAGCTGTGTTCACGTCAAGCTCAGCGAGAAGGTCGAACTGAACGAGCTGAAATCAATGAGAAACACTGATGATTATTATTATTATTATCATTATTACTATTATAACATTAGGAGCCTCATTACATATTAACTGCATCAGATTTTGTCTGTTGAATCTGTGTTTGACCAGTTGTCTTAATGTTTCAGCAGAATTTAATCAGGTCATTGTAAATGAGAATCTTTCCTTAATGTGTAAAGGATAAATTAAAAACACTAGAATCGTTGTCTGCCTCCTCCACTCCGGTCACATCCCTGTTTCTGAGTCGTACACAACAACAAAACCAACGAACTAACGAAGCTTCAGTGTCTCTTTGTAAACTCACGTTCACAGAATACGACTCGTTTATTTTCCATTAGAAAGTGTATTAACTTTATTTCATGAGTCTTTGTCCTGATGGTGACGTCAGACCGTTTGGTTTTAATGACAACTTGTTGCTAATGGTCAAAACCTCCTGGTTAAGTTCTTTAATTCTCCTCTTGTTTTCAAATATTTTTATATCAGAAATCTCTTTTTTTTCACGTCACTGAAAATAACACAGATGGTTCTTTACTCCACTTTTTGCAAATGTAATTAATGATCATGATTTTCATTGAATTCTGGATGTTTTATTCAGATTTAGAGGCGATGGGTCACACTGTTGAAATGGTTTCAAAACACGATGAACTTTGACTAACACATTTGATGTTTTATAAACAGTCAAACGTTACGATACGAAGGTTTAACGATGAGATTTATTACATGACGTCTCTCAGACATTTTGCTTTTTGTACGTTTTTCTGTCTCTTTCCTTTTTGACTGTGATGTTTGTTTTTCCCGTGTCTTTGCTCGTGTTGACGTCCTTCACGTACCACCTCCTCCTCCTCCTCCTCCTCGTCCTCCTCCTCGTCCTCCTCTTCCTCCAGGGTTGACCGGGGGAGCCTTTTATACAATTACTGTGAGTACCATAATTTCATTCCCTCTCTCTGTTGGTGGGTAGAGGAGAATAAACGGGGGCTGCACCTGGAGAATACATAATGGATCAGAGAGCCAGAGATAAAAATAGCCGAGGACAGCGAGGGAGGGAGGATACATGACTCCATCCTCCTCCAGCAGCGAGGCCTGTGGTTTACATCTGAACCTCGTGTTGCTCTGGGGGGGGGGGGCAGAATATGGTGCTGGTTTTTATTCCTTGGAAGACATGACTCTGAACCCGGTGCTGGCTCCTTCGATAAGACGCCGCGGCGCTCCGGATTGAAGTCAGATGTGTGGAGCAGTTGGCGGCTCTTCCTCCATTATTCAATTCAGCCCCGATGAATAAGAGGTCTCAGTGTTTTATAATGAGCAGAGGATGTGGACTGAAGTGTTCTTCGAAAGCTGAGACGTCCACACGCACACACACACACACACACACACGCACACACACACACACACACGCACACACACACACACACACACACACACACACACACACACACACAAACACAGAGAGCTTCATGCTTGCTGGATGAATAACAGCTGGGTTGAATCTACAGATATCTCCAGTGGCTACAGACCCTTCATTTGACTGTGTTGTAGATTTAGATGGATAAAACGTTTTTGCTCTTTCATCCGCACTCAATAACCCTCCATCCATCCATCATCCATTCATCCATTTTCTTCCGCTTTCCCGAGGTCAGATCATGGTGGCAGGTTGTTAAACAGGAAGTTCCAGACGTCCCTCTGTCCAGCAACGCTTCCATGTTGGATCCCGAGGTGTTTCCCGACCAGGTGGGACATGTAATCCCTCCAGCAAGTTCTGGGTGAGACATGAAGAAGAACCAGCAGCTGCAGTTCCTCTAACGACCACTAGAGTCTGGCTCCAACAGTGAGTCAGTCCCCATAGACTCCCATGTTAAAATGTCCAACTTTACAGCAGAAATAAACATGTTTACAGCCTGGTACAAAAACTGTTTTGGTCTCTAGAGATAATTTCTTCCTTCGTGACACCTGTTTATATAACTCACCTGTTTATAGAACTCACCTGTTTATATAACTCACCTGTTTATATAACTCACCTGTTTACATTTTATTAAGGACTACAGTTATGGAGAATTGAGGGTGTGGCCTCTTTGAGTGACAGGTGGGTGAGCTCCACAGGCCCCTCCTCTTTGACCATGTTTGGATTTGCTGGGAGTTATGGGCGGAGTCAGACACTGCCAAGATGGCGACAGTAGAGCAGCTCACTCTGAGCTTCAGAAACCTGTGGATGACATCACA
The DNA here is from genome assembly GCF_021018895.1 of Seriola aureovittata. Taxonomy (NCBI): domain Eukaryota; kingdom Metazoa; phylum Chordata; class Actinopteri; order Carangiformes; family Carangidae; genus Seriola; species Seriola aureovittata. Next base: position 31,019,231 of record NC_079366.1, on the reverse strand, counting down.
GAGGCGACGTCCATCTTTATTCACAGTGTGTGGGTCCACCCAGAGAAGGCGTCCCGGAGGAACCACATCAGCTTGGTTCCTTTCAACAGGGAACAGCGACTCCGAGCTCCTCACCGTATCGTAGCTGACCGGACAAATTTATGGAACAATATTTGCTGCCTATGTTTGTTCACCATGCTGAGGTTCCCAAACCAAGTTTAAATTGACTCAATAAAAGAAGATTCAAACATTTTTAAGACGATTTGTCAACGTTAGAACCCCCCGAGGTTTCTCAAGAACAACAGCTGCTTTTCTACAGAAGAGAATCAGGGCCACATGTGAAATTTTTTATTTATTTTTTATTTAAAATCTGAATTTTTTCTTTCTCTCAAAACAGTTTTCACATGTGGTCCTGATCCTCTTCTGTACTTTTCTCATTTCTCACCTGTATGATTGTAAAAAACCTCCCCAGTGAAGGTGAAGCCGGCGTCGGTCTCACAGCTCTGATGTGTCGCCCTCGTTACTCCGCTCAGCACACATTCACATTAGCTGAGTTTTAACCATCGCCAGAAGTCTGCAGATTGGAGAGCGTCCCAGCAGCGAGGGAAAAATCCCACGTGCCGGCTGCCAGCGACCAGAGCGAACAGTCCACGCAGAAATCAGATTCCTCTTCTTCTCTTTCATAAATCTCTGCAGACCGAACACCGTCCAAGAATTACACTTGGCACGTCGGCGACGGGCTGGAAAGACTTCAGCTGTAAACCGTAAGCTTTCAGTCAATCTGACAGACCTCCCAGATCATCCGCCTCTCGGCCCGGCCTCCTCCTGGGGAACGGATAACTCCCGGGCCCCGAGTTCTGCCTTCATCTTCTTTCAGAGCCGTGGAACCGGAGGAAAGAGAGTCGCTCACTGAAGCTTCAGCTCGACGCCAAACAGAGAAACGAACGGCGCCGACTCTCTGTTCGGCCGTCGCTGCTGGATC
>NC_079366.1:30930770-31013270 GCF_021018895.1 Seriola aureovittata | reverse complement strand
GACCTTTGACTGTGGGACAGCACAGTGTGTGTGTGTGTGTGTGTGTGTGTGTGTGTGTGTGTGTGTGTGTGTGTGTGTGTGTGTGTGCTAATAATGCTCACATTCCAGTGTTTTGTGTTCATTCATGCTGCCGTACGAGCTGCTGACTGTCTGTTTTAATGTGAACACCATCAGGCCTCCAAATATCAAGTTATCACAGTCTGACAGGACGCAGACTCTGCACACACACACTCACACACACACACACACTCACAGCCGGAGTGTGTGTGTGTGTGTGTGTGTGTGTGTGTGTGTGTGTGTGTGTGTGTGTTTTGTGGACATGGTGCTGGAGCAACAGCTACCCCTGCTGGCACACTGGAGTCACCGCAGGTGTATTCGACCTGCTGTACCCATAATGCCACAGGGCACGATGCCCGTTACAGTCTGTTTGTGTCTGTGTGACTCAGCGTCAGTCAGACAGGAACATATTTAACACTTGGACTTGAATCTGTGGCGATCGCTGAGAGGGAACAACAGCTGCTGCAGCAAACAGCTGGACACCAACACGTTTCAATGGTGCTCAATCACAAAATACATGAAAATGGATCTGAGACACATTTATCATGTTGAGATAGAATAAACATATATGTTCCTTTAAATGTTTTCTTTATATTTATTAGATCCACAATCCGAACAAAGACAGGAACAAACAATTAAAACAAATAGATTCCCACTTACCCCAGAGCCCCGCACCACGAAGCAGGATCTGAGGTTATCGAGGTAACTTCCTACAACGGTGGTTCACTTCGTACCGGGTGAATCACCATGGTAACTGATGCTGAACTTCAGAAGATCACATTAAAACCTTTCAACAGCCAAACTACGGACCAATCAGATACCTGGAAAACTGAGTCATCAATCCTACAGGATCCCGACGGGAACAAAAGAGTTTACAGTAACGTGATCAATAATAAAAATCTAAACCTATGAATCTGTTTTACGCCCTTGATGTCTGTGTGTGAGAGTGTGTAAGAGGTTAGCACCTAAATTTACTTTTTTCACAAAAATCAAAGTTTCTTTTTAAATTTCAACCTTTTTGTTTGAAAGATCCTGTAAAAACTTTGTTCATAAACATTTTTACCGTAATTAGTGATGAGTGTAATCCACTGAGGCCTACTGTTAGATCTCTCCATCGCACTCTGCCCCGCCCACCTTAGCAACCTCGGGCCAATAGAAACTGTTGTTACATGTCAAGTAGTGTTGTAGCAAACATTCAATATCAGGTTCTGTGATTGGTTGTGAAAGTTTAAAAACCTCAACTAACTCCACCCCACAGATGCTGATGACGGAGAAAACAAAGAGATATGAGGCTTAACGGCTCAGATACATGTGGGTTCACTATTTGGCAGGAAACAGATCACTTTTGCCTTTTTTATATAATGTGTTATAACAGCTTATAAATTAACAAGTGAATTAATAAACTTGTTATATTTTCCGACTCTATTAATTTACTGGACAAGGAAAGAAAACATGTTGAAGGTATAATTTCAAAGTGTGACTTTGAATGATCATGTAACTAAAAAAACAAACAAATACAGCACCAATCAGTTTATTTGTATTTATATGTTTTAATGTGAGAAACACAGATGACAGACTTCTGCTTTATTCATGATCTGCTCTTCAGGAATTATTTCAAAATCAACAGAAATAGAGAAATAGAAATAATAAAATCTACATGTTGTCACGTTTCACTTTTTACGATTTTTGACAAATACTGTATCTCTCAGTGATTCTTACAAACAGCTGTTGCAGATATTAGATCAGATCACATTTGACTGAAAAACCTCTTGAATTCTGATCATTTCCTCAAAAACTCCCTCTAAAGAGACTTAAAGTTAAAATGCATCTTTCCTCCTTTATACCAGTGACTCATACTGTACTCTCTGTGTTCATGTTGTAACTCTGAGACGCTCTGAAGCAGTAAATGTTAAAAAGGGTAAAAATCCACTACACAGTAACTACAACAGTGACATAATAAATGACAGTGAAATGTTGAATTTAAAAACTGATCAGTTTGTCATTGTTTGGTTTGTTTTTATGTCTCTAATCCACTGGAATCCTAGTATTTACACCTGAGACTCTATTGTAGTATAAATACTGTATCTGCTGTATATTTACACTGTAGACATACAATGTAAAGATTCATTTAACAAGTATATTGATTGTTGTCAATGCTTCATCAAAAAAAAGATCAGGCAGTTGGATTAACAGGACAGATGATCAGAGGGGCGGAGTTTTTACCACCATCATTAGGATAGGGACAGAAAAATGGGTAGAGTTTCTCAGTGAAGGAGCAGCCAGTAAAGGAGTAGATGAGAGCTGCAGCAGCTACGTCATAAAAGGAGACCAGACCCTCCTCATGATCCACAAACACCCCCACCTTCTCAGGCTGAGACTTCAGAGAGAGACGGACTGGGGGGTTAGCAAGAGCTTCATACTCGTTTCCATTTCTCAACCATATCGTCCAGTAACCATCATCAGGTCTCAGTGTGATGTCTCCCTTCCTGTTGATCGACTCTCTGGCCACTCCTAAAATCCAGTCAGTCTTTCCTTTAACCTGAACCTCAAAGTAAAATCTGCCTGAAGAGAAACTCTGCTTTCCTAAGACAATAACACAGTGAGAAAATCTCTCTGAGTTGTCGGGGAGATTCTTCCTCACATCACCACAGTGAACTTGTTTTCCATCATCAGACAGGATGAGATAAGGATTTGCTGTATCAGGATCCAGAGTCACATCCTCTGCATACTGCTGGACCCTCTTCAGCTCAGCCTCAAACAGCTTCTTCATCTCTTCACTGAGCGTCTCCTCCAGCTGAGCCACAGCTCTCACCACAGTCCCCTCATATGATGGTGGACGGACTCTGACCTCTGTCCAGTCCTTGGTGGGTGGAGCAGCTTTCAGGGATGGGAAGCTTTGGAGGAGGTGGAGGTGGTCTTCAGAGAGTGAGAGCTGCTCCACCTCAGTGCTTCTCTTCATCAGCTCAGAGATTTCCTGTTCCAGCTCTGTGATGAAGTCTTCAGCCTGTTTGTCTGTGGTTTTCTGTTTGTCTTCGATCTCCTTTATGAGCTGGTTCAGGCCTCTGTCAACAGACTCCTTCAGAGCAGTGAAGACCTGAACACCTTCTGCTTTCTCTCTGTCTGCATCATCTTTACTGATCTTGACTGAGTGTTTGATCTCCTGAATCTTCACTCGTCTCTTCTGGATCATTTGCTGAATTTCAGCCTCTGTCTTCTCCAGCTCTGCCTTCTTTCCTTCATATCCTTCTTTCAGAGGAACAAACTCATGTGTCTTGTGGTCTAAAACAGAGCAGAGCATGCAGACACATGTCTGGTCGGTCTGACAGAACAGCTCCAGAGGTTTATCGTGCTTCGTACACATCCTGTCTTCCAGGTTCTCCACAGGGTCGATCAGCTGATGTCTTTTCAGGCCTGACACTGTCAGGTGAGGCTCCAGGTGAGTCTCACAGTAGGAGGTCAGACACACCAGGCAGGACTTCAGGGCCTTCAGTTTGGTTCCAGTGCAGACGTCACAGGGAACTTCTCCTGGTTTGGAAACTTGTTGCTCTGAGCTGCTGCTGCTGGTTTTCTGTTGAGCTTCATGTTTGAACTGAGCAACAACCTCAGAGATGAAAGTGTTGATGTCTAGTTCAGGTCTTATGTTGAAAACCTTTTTACACATGGGACACTGACACCTGTCACTAATGTCCCAGTGTGTAGTGATGCAGTTCTTACAGAAGTTGTGTCCACATGGTGTAGTGACTGGATCAGTGAACACATCCAGACAGATGGAGCACAGGAACTGATCTTCAGATCTCAGGTTGCTGGCAGCAGACATGTCGACACACTGAGAGGGAAAGTGAAAATGTGAATAAAAAATGTTTTATTTACAGAATTATTCATTCTGTGTTGAGTGTATCAATGATAATTAAAAATTAATGGTGAATTCTACACTTCAATTTATCTTTAATTCTCTCATGAAAAGAGGGGAACATCCTTTTTGATTAGTCCTCTAAGTTTATGTTAATCCTGTTCATAAATGATGCACAGGTCAGGGTTTATTAATACCTTCACCACCCAACACGCAGAAATATGCATTGTGTAATACTCATGTAGAATTGAAGTAGATGAGCTGACGTCAGCCCGTCGCGAAAGTAGAAAAAAACATTGGAAACCAAGTGTTCAGAGCAGACTGACGCCTGAGCTTTTGACTGGCTTTTATCTAATTAATTAAATCTTTAGCCATGTTTAACATGGATATCCTGTGGAAGACGATTCGAAACGCATGAAAAAAACACGTTTTAGGATTCTGACTTTTTTCTCAGAATTCTAAAAATTTCTCTTTTTTTCACAAATGTCCATTTGTGAAAATGTTTTTGCAGAATTCTGGAAAAAAATGTCAGAATTCATATTCTGACTTTAATCACAATATTTTGACTTTTCAGTCAGAATTTAAAAAAGAAAAAGAAAAAATCACTCGTGGCTCAAATCCTCTTCCATATCATCCAACAGTGCAACATTATGTGAATAACAGAAAACAAGGAAAAGCTCAATATGGCCCCTTTAAATAAATCATTCCTAATAATGACTGAGTTGAAAAAACAAAATCATGTAAACGAGAACAGTTTACTGGGAGTTCAGCTGTATAAAGATACTGTATATGAAAGCACAGAGAGTAGAGAAGCAAACATATTATGGTCCCACATTTTGTACTTTGCACAGCTACCTCTCTGAAACTTCAGGTGCTGTCAAAACAAACTGCTCGGGACTTCCTGGACTTGACTTGAGGCACAGACATTATAAAAATGAAGCATTTGTTTAAATTCCAGAGTTAAAAGACCCACATTTATACATTAAAATGGCTGCATTTCTAAAAACACATAGCTCCATAATTCCTGATGAGAACTGTTAGATCTGAGTCCAGGGTGACAAGACTACAAAATAATAATCAAGTATTTTCAATGCATCAATTAAGAAAAATTCCAAAATAAACTCCCACATTTGTACCTTTAATGGGGGATAATCTGTAAACTGACATAGAACAACGCTGGGTTGTTGGTCTGTTAGTTATCCTGAACTCAAATGAAGGAACAAGGGGGATTTCTCTGTGAGTTATGTAAACTTTAGACAAGACTCTGTTTTGTCACTTCTTGACAAAGCCACAGTCAAACATGTCGACTCATTCCTGCTTGTTGAAACACAGTGAATATGATCAGCTGTACTCACCAGGATCTGAGCAGTTGTTGAGGAAATCCTGATCAACTCTATTTAGTTTTTCTTTAGACAGAAACACAGAGATTCGTCTCGACTGCAGCTCTGCTGTCGCTCTCACTAACTTTCAGTTTCATTTCAGGAATGTGACGTTGCAGTTTACCTGTTCCTACTGTTGCTCCACCTCTCACTGCAGCTCTGTTTTGTCAGGGTTTGTTTCCTGCTTCAGGCTCAGACATGATTATAGTGACAGACATTTGACAGAAGATCAGAAACTTCTCACTTATTTCATCAGCTTTTCTCTGCAGTGTGAGTTTATCACTCTGAACACTTTTCACTAACAAGAATAAACCTCTCCTCTCTCTGATGTGCTGTCATGCTGACCTCTGCTGGACACAGAGGGAAACACATCTGACTGCTACAAACCTCAGACACTCTGAGGTGAAGACTCCACTTTCAAAATAAAACACTGCCACAAACACTTTCTTCTTCTGCTCAGGATTTAACTGCAGTGAAACTGAACAGCAGAGTAGTTTCATTCACTTCGCAGCTTCTGTCTCAGTGTCTGACTGTAGGTGAGACTGAGTGTTCAGGTGTAACAGCTCAGAGCAGCCACAACTTCCCTCCACCTCTTGAATGCAGGTTATAATGGTGGGTGAGTGTTTGGTCTACAGGGGAACATGTAGGAGAACCAGAGAACAATCAGTCCTCTTTATGCAGAACGACACATTTCAGAATCATATATATTAGATTATTAGATTATAATGCATTAATGTGTGAGCATTACCTTCATGTTGCAGCTGGTAAAGGTGGAGCTCATTTGAATTACTTATATATTTCTACAAAAAGGCCACATGTTCACTTTTACTGAAACTGAAGCTGAACTCTGTTTTGTTTATTGTTGTTGTTGTTTTTGCTGTTGTGTATTTGCTAGAGGGATTCTGGCGGGAGGCTCTGCACATGCGCAGCTCAGACATGAACGAGCTCTGGACAGGTGAAGACACTACGTTTGGTCGTCTCTCTATCAGTCCACAGGTAACGCACGACTCACTTTACGTTCTTAAACTGTCGTAAAGCTGACGTAACTGCAGTGTTGATTGTTGTTCTGTTCTCAGAGAGTTGTGAGATGTTCACGTGCATCGGGTTTGTTTCTGTAGTAGAACGTGTCAGCGGGCGTCGTCATGGTAACAGAGATTGTTGCAAAGGAACGTCAGTAGTTTTACAACCGTACGTAACTGACACTAGTGATCAGTGACGTGGTTAAACGTGTTGTAAACGTCGTTAGGACGTCAGCCAGCCTCAGCAAGTCAATGGTGAGAGGAGAAATCTCATATTTCAGATAGTTTCACGTTCCTAGTTACTCACCGCCATGTTGTGTTTACGTCTTTTTGATCACTGCCGCCTTGGCGCGAAAGTGTGAAGATGTGGAGAAGTTATGTTCGTGTTCTGCTAGTTGTTGACTGAGTTTAAAGAGGACTGATTGATCCAATATGTCAGACACTGTAGTTAATGGCATAACTGAATGAAGTACTCTGTGTTATTCTTATTCTTGTTGTTATTTTGGTTCCTGATCATATTTAGAGTATAACAATTTCTGATTACACCGACTGTATGTTAAATTATTTTGAATTCATGTGCTCTTATTTACCTTTAGTCAGAATATTTTATGTCACTTATTGTAGATGTGGTTTTACAGTTCTTTGTGGAACTTCCGTGATATTTTACTGTTAATATTATTCATTAGCCTATTTCATTTGGAGATTGTGTAACTCAGAAGTGATTTAGTCGGAGTGCTTTGTCACTTTTCGTGGATCTAGTTGTATCAGTATTAGTATTTTTTCCCCCCTGGGTCTGGTTCCAGTAACATTAGCTTAATCTGTAATAATGCATCATCATTTAGATAGATAGAACAACAATCCAAATCGTAATAATGCATTTGCATTTATTAGTTTATTATATTTTCTATTGATGAAATGAATGTGCAGTAACCAGCAGCTGCAGCCATCAGATAGATGTAGTGGATGAAATTATATTATATTATATTTATCATCTTATTTTTATTCTATGTTCATTCATTCTTCATTAGATTAATGAATTTAAATATATATATATATATATATAAATATATATTTAAATAAAATTTCTTTTTACATATTATAGGCTATCACATCACAAATACAAACAGCTGACACACACCAATCCAAAGCTTTTTACATTTATTTTTTAATGTGAGAAACACAGATTACAGACTCCTGCTTCATTCACAATCTGCTCTTAAGGAATTATTTTAACAAATCAACAGTTTTGGGTCGCTTCTGTGGCTCAACTGGTAGAGCGTGTACCACTCGGACTCAGTCCTTACTGCATGGATTTGGGTCTGACCCATGGCTCTTTGCTGCATGTCATCCCCTCTCACTCCACATCTTTCCTGTCCAAAGGCAAAAACTGGCCAAAAAAATGACAAAAAAAAAAAATATATATATATATCAACAATTTTAAAACAATCATAAGACATTATAGAAATATTAAAACCTGACATGTTGTAATGTTTTACAAATGTCTCTCATTGATTCTTACAAAAAGCTGTTGCAGTTATTAGATGAGATTACACTGAACTGAAAAATCTCTTGAACTCTGATCATTTCCTCAAATTTTACTCTTTCTGTTCATGTTGTAACTCTGAGACGCCTCTGAAGCAGTAAATGATACAAATCCACCACACAGTAAATACAACAGTGACATGATAAATGAACACATTAATTATACTCAGATGAAAACATGTTTGCACTGTACATTACCACTGAGTGTCTGCATTAGTTTCCATAAATGACAGTGAAATGTTGAATTTAAAAACTGATCAGTTTGTCATTGTTTGGTTTGTTTTTATGTCTCTAACCAACTGGAATCCTAGTATTTACACCTGAGACACTATTTTAGTATAAATACTGTGTCTGATGTATATTTACACTGTAGACATACAATGTAAAGATTCATTTAATAAGTGTATTGATTGTTGTCAATGTTTCAACATAATAAAGATCAGACAGTTTGATTGACAGGACAGATGATCAGAGGGGCGGAGTTTTTACCACCATCATTATTACAGGGACCTATGTATGGGTAGAGTTTCTCAGTGAAGGAGCAGCCAGTAAAGGAGTAGATGAGAGCTGCAGCAGCTACGTCATAAAAGGAGACCAGACCCTCCTCATGATCCACAAACACCCCCACCTTCTCAGGCTGAGACTTCAGAGTGAGACGGACTGGAGGGTCAGCAAGAGCTTTGTAATCATTTCCATTTCTCAACCATATCGTCCAGTAACCATTCTGAGGTCTCAGTGTGATGTCTCCCTTCCTGTTGATCGACTCTCTGGCCACTCCTAAATTCCACTTAGTCTTTCCTTTAACCTGAACCTCAAAGTAAAATCTGCCTGAAGAGAAACTCTGCTTTCCTAAGACAAAAACACAGTAAGAAAATCTCTCTGGGTTGTCTCGGAGATTCTTCCTCACATCACCACAGTGAACTTGTTTTCCATCATCAGACAGGATGAGTTTAGGATATGCTGTATCAGGATCCAGAGTCACATCCTCTGCATACTGCTGGACCCTCTTCAGCTCAGCCTCAAACAGCTTCTTCATCTCTTCACTGAGCGTCTCCTCCAGCTGAGCCACAGCTCTCACCACAGTCCTCTCATATGATGGTGGACGGACTCTGACCTGTGTCCAGTCCTTGGTGGGTGGAGCAGCTTTCAGGGATGGGAAGCTTTGGAGGAGGTGGAGGTGGTCTTCAGAGAGTGAGAGCTGCTCCACCTCAGTGCTTCTCTTCATCAGCTCAGAGATTTCCTGTTCCAGCTCTGTGATGAAGTCTTCAGCCTGTTTGTCTGTGGTTTTCTGTTTGTCTTCGATCTCCTTTATGAGCTGGTTCAGGCCTCTGTCAACAGACTCCTTCAGAGCAGTGAAGACCTGAACACCTTCTGCTTTCTCTCTGTCTGCATCATCTTTACTGATCTTGACTGAGTGTTTGATCTCCTGAATCTTCACTCGTCTCTTCTGGATCATTTGCTGAATTTCAGCCTCTGTCTTCTCCAGCTCTGCCTTCTTTCCTTCATATCCTTCTTTCAGAGGAACAAACTCATGTGTCTTGTGGTCTAAAACAGAGCAGAGCACGCAGACACATGTCTGGTCGGTCTGACAGAACAGCTCCAGAGGTTTATCGTGCTTCGTACACATCCTGTCTTCCAGGTTCTCCACAGGGTCGATCAGCTGATGTCTTTTCAGGCGTGACACTGTCAGGTGAGGCTCCAGGTGAGTCTCACAGTAGGAGGTCAGACACACCAGGCAGGACTTCAGGGCCTTCAGTTTGGTTCCAGTGCAGACGTCACAGGGAACTTCTACTGGTTTGGAAACTTGTTGCTCTGAGCTGCTGCTGCTGGTTTTCTGTTGAGCTTCAAGTTTGAACTGAGCAACAACCTCAGAGATGAAAGTGTTGATGTGAAGCTTAGGTCTTCTTTTAAAAACCTTTTTACACATGGGACACTGACATGGGACATTATTGTCCCAGTGTGTAGTGATGCAGTTCTTACAGAAGTTGTGTCCACATGGTGTACTGACTGGATCAGTGAACACATCCAGACAGATGGAGCACAGGAACTGATCTTCAGATAGTAGACAGTTGGCAGCAGACATGTCGACACACTGAGAACAAAAGTCAAAGTGTGAATTAAAATATTTTATTTACAGATTCATTTACTTTGCGTTGTATGTAGCAAACATGAAAAAAAAGTACAAATTTTCTAGTTTAACTCAAGAGTTCATCTGCCACGTGTCAGACCGAAATGAGAAGAGTCGAGCTTCCTGTTTGATTACACCTCTCAGTTTGTGTTTAAGCTGTTAGTTGAAACACAGTGAATATGATCAGCTGTACTCACCAGTATCTGAGCAGTTGTTGAGGAAATCCTGATCAACTCTATTTAGTTTTTCTTTAGACAGAAACACAGAAATTTGTCTCGACTGCAGCTCTGATCAAACTTCCACTTTGATCTGATCCATGTGGCTTTGAAGTTTTCCTGTTTCTAGTGTTTCCTGTTTCCTCTCACTGCAGCTCTGTTTGTCAGGGTTTGTTTCCTGCTCAGATTTATTGACAAAATATGATTTAATTTTCACATAATCAATAAACAATTGTGGGCCTTATTATTTGTTTTCCTTTCTGTCTGTTCACCCATCAAAATGGTGTTAGTCTAAATGGGTAAGTAACTGCATAAAAGTCCTACATTTAATTTTGCATTAAAACATGCAACATGTAAAGACCGGTGGTAATATAAGTATATCTTTTAAGGGAATAAAAATTGATCATTCTCCTTCATTTGTTTCTAAGTGGTTTATTGAGTCTTTATAACGTTTATCTGATTAATGTCTGAATAAACCTTTTTTTATTCACATCTTCATTTACTGTGGAAATATTTAGTATTTTCTCCACATTTCCAGTCAGGCGCTTCTCAAACAGCTTGTAGCTGTCAAACCGCGGGGGCCTTCCGGGTCCTTCCTGCCCTGAGCCGCTCCGCCAGCCTCCTCACACCAACCGACCACCGGAGACATAAAACCCCAAATTCACGTGAAATCCTCCGTAAACCGAGCGGGACCCGGGAGTTATGATGGGCGGGAAGACGAGCGCGCTGGCCGCGGGAGTGTGCGGCGCTCTGTTCGTCGGTTACTGTATTTACTTCGACAGGAAAAGACGGAATGACCCCAACTTCAAGAACAGGCTGCGAGAACGTGAGTGTTGACCTCCTCTTCCTCACCTTCACCGGGCACGGGAGCTGGGACCCGGTCCGGTGTGTGTTCCGGTCCGGGTCCGGTCCTGCTCGGTTTAAGCTCCTCTCTGGGCTCGTCACACGGGGTCTGGTTTCCCGGTACCGGGCGGGATGGCTCGTGTGATGAAGCTCTGACACCGAACTCTGTTCAGAAACCAGAAATTATAACTTTCTCTTAATAAAAGACCAATTGATTTATTTTAAATTAGAAATGTAAGAACCTTTCACAAGTCCACAACGACTTCCGGTTAGTTCGGCTGGTAGTCGACCAACCAAATACAACCGGACACATTTTCAGATCCTTTCTAGCTGTAGAAGAATTGATCCCACGTCTTTCCTTTTCTAAATTAAATAAAATATAAAGATATAAATTAAGTTTTGATGATGACTTGAATATAAATGTGTTTCTGCTTCAATAACAGCTGCTTTGTTTACCTGTGAGGTTTGTACTTTGTACCTGTATCAGCTAAATGTAGATTCTTTATTGGAGGGCATCAGTTTATGTTACAACAGGAAATGTTTACATTACCTTGTGTGAGATGGACCTGGAAGAAAGTAGAATAAATTAAGTAAAATAAAATAAACAATAAGGTCAGAAAAAAACACATTACACAACATCTGCCCCTTATGGACCGTACGTAGTTTGATCCACTTAGTCGGGAGTTTAATAAACTCAGTTTTCTTCCAGCGGAGAGAAAAGGTAATCCATGATGAAACGACTGAATTAATGAGGAAATGTTTTCTAACTCTTTTTTTCATTCATTCACACCCTGCGGTTGTGTTGTGGTGAGAGGCTGAATGGATCAACGTCACCAGCGAACAATATTCAAGTGGAAATAGTCATTGGAGAAAAGTGATAGATGCTGCATTTGAACATGGAGCCTTTAAATGTTATTAAAATACTTCATGTTATTCTCCATCCAGTAAATAGATTGTAGATTTTAGCAAGGTCATGTTAAAGTCACAGATTTTTCAATGGAGTTTGGTGAGAGTTTATCCCTCTGAGGTCAAAGGGCATTTTCTCGATTTCTACATTATTTCTTAAATTCACCTTTTTAAGGGGTTCATGTATATAACATAATAAACACATGGTTTATATCACAATTTCCAGAACAATCTCAGCTCTTCCTATAAATCTTTAAAGCCTAGTTTTTTAAATTCTTCAAATGTTTTGTGAAAACAAACCTTTACTGTTTTGGATGAATTGTTTTGTTGCTTGAAATGTTTCAGCAAAGTTTTATAGGTTCAGAAAGTCGTAATTAAATGTGTAAAATGAAATTTTATAAATTCACTCTACTGTAACCAGATGTTAGAGTCTGTGAGTCACGTCTGATCTCGCAGGAATATGAAAGAGGAAGTGGCGAGTCGACAGATTCTAACAACATTTACGCCGTATTTCTACACGGAGTTATCACAGAGATATTAATGGGAACATCCATCGACCTCAGAGAATAAATGAAGTAAACAGCTGAATATGAACAAACTTTTCATCAACGTCTCAGGTCGTGTTTAGAGATTACACACAGTCCCACCACCACTGTGTTCAGAGCCTTGCTCATGGGTCGATGGGGATTAGTGCAGCGTGACTCCGGTCTGTTCATACAGAGACTCATTCACTCGACCAGAGACGCTTTTCCTGAGGCCGAGCTTCGATCTGAAGCCGTTACACAACGACGCGTTCGGCGTCCCCGTCCTGATCCTGGGCTCCGGCCTAAAGGAGATTATGGTTTTATTCAGGGAACAGTGACACGACGCTGCAGAGACAGTAACAGCCCTTTAACACCGGGCACAGAACCAACCTGCCACTTATCTCACCTGATTATCGGTTATCAAGATGATCAATAACTGATATCTCAACACAGAACTACCGCTGTATAAAGACAGTCACCGTGGCGACCAGGTGTTTGCAGTATTTACTGTTGTATGAAGGAATTTTGGCAAAAATTAATGTTTATTAAATGAGACGTTCAAATTCTACAAATGTTAATGCACTTTTTTATTTAATGAACTTACGAATTACTAACGAATTAAACAGGAACCAGAACATGAACAGAAGTGCTTCTACCTTTGAAGTCCCAGAACTTCAGTAACTCATTAAACCTTAATTGACTCATTAGGACTTAATTGGATCCGTAGGTGAATAATTCTCATCAGGAATGATCAGCTGATCTTAAATTCTCTGGTCTGAGCAACTGACTCGAGCTCCGTCCACACGACTCTGGAGTTTTCAAATCACAGGTGACAGGTGTGTTTACAGTGTCTGTGCTGATGTAAACACAACACACCCGGTCTGTTGTGTGCTGGAACTATTTCTTGGACCGGTTGGTTTTTAAATGAAGTCAAACTGTTGCTGGTTGGACTCTCACGTCTGTTTTGTGTGTCACAGGGAGGAAGAAGCAGAAAGTGGCCAAAGAGAGAGCAGGTCTGGCAAAGGTGAGCAGAACAAGTCAGTGTGCTGTAAACACTGATTTCAGTTGTAAATATAATATATATAATAATATATCCCATACAGTCTCTTTGAGGTAGAAGCTTATTTACAATATTATTGTTATTGACAGTTTAATTTAGTATTTCTCTTAAATCTCCTGTTCATCATGTTTCATTAATAAAGTATCAATTAAAGTTTGGTTTGAATGTGTAACAGTATTTCTAGTGGAAGCACTAATCTTTATTTTCAGGTTTTTATTTTGAAAGCAGGTCCTCAGCATTAGTTTTCACAGTCACGGTATATTTTTATTTTACAGACACCTCCAGTGTTTTCTTCCTTTGTTAGCTGTGTGTTATTCTGCCCTGGGTGTCGTCTGACGGCAGCACTTCCTGTCAGGCTTGTGTTGAGGTTTAGCTTGTGTGCAGCCTGAGAGGCAGAACTGAGGGAAACCAGGACACACCAGAGTTAGTCTGAGATAAGAGACCTGCCGGGCTCAGGACCTAATCCTGCTGTCAGAGATTCACTCTGGACCGACTCTTATGAAGGAAGACTTGTTGATTGTCCTGCAGCTTCCAGACCTGAAGGACGCTGAGGCGGTGCAGAAGTTCTTCCTGGAGGAGATCCAGCTGGGGGAGGAGCTTCTGGCTCAAGGTAACACCCCCACACGCCAACAGCTTGTTTTCACTGAGGTGTGGCTGTCGGTGCCGGCAGCTGTGACAGTTCTCAGTCAGTAACGACGCGTTGCTGCTTCCCTCCACAGGAGACTATGAGAAAGGCGTGGACCACCTGACCAACGCCATCGCGGTGTGCGGTCAGCCTCAGCAGCTGCTGCAGGTCCTGCAGCAGACTCTGCCCCCGCCCGTCTTCCAGATGCTGCTCACCAAACTGCCCAGCATCAGCCAGGTAGGCCAGACAAGTTTCTGATTGGTCCAACATCAGCCAGGTGACCACACCCGACCCTCACTAGTCCAGAATCAGCCAGGTACCTCCAACACCCCCATATCCGGTCCAGACTCAGTTAGTCTCCACGACCCAACTGGTCCAGCTTCATCCAAGTGGCCTCATCAACCAGGCAACCACACGACCTCCAAACTGATCCAGACTCAGTCATGTAGCCCTCCGCCAAGTAGTCTCCCCATCTTCCTAACTGGTCTGACGTGGTCTAGGTAGGTAACTGGTCACCTAGGTAACCCCCACACTGGTCTAGAATCAGCCAGGTAGTCTCAAGACTTCCCTTACTGGTCCACTGACAGTCATGTAGTCCAAACCTCCATGACCAGTCCAGAGTCAGCCAGGTAGCACCGACACCTCCCCAGCTGGTCCAGGATCAGCCAGGTAGCCCCGACACCTCCCCAGCTGGTCCAGGATCAGCCAGGTAGCCCCGACACCTCCCCAGCTGGTCCAGGATCAGCCAGGTAGCTTGACCCCAGGAGCCCGACTGTCCAGAATCTCCTTCAGCTCTGTTTGTTTTCTTGCAGCGTATCGTGAGCGCACAGAGTCTGAGCGAGGACGATATAGAATAAGGGGAGGACTGAGACGAAACAAGCCCCGCCCACCACCCTTCCTCCTCCTCCTCCTCCTCCTCAGTGGACCTCCTCCTGCCATCGCCTCGGCCTCCATCGCTCCGGCCGACGTCCATCACCTCCCACCAAGGCGTCCTAAAGGGAATTAGTTTTTTTATTCCTGGTTTCTCCATGACAGTAGTGTTTGTTTTTTTTACTTAAATTACCCGTTTTGGGGTATTAGAACATCGCTATCATACAGCCCACTCAAACACAAACAAGCCCCTCCCCCTGCCGCCAACATTAGCTATGTACAGTACTAACTACCTGGACTGGGTTCCCGTGGAAAACGTTACTCGGCTCCTTCCTGCAGGGCGGTAGACTCGCGCCCTGACAGCAGCATATCCCAGGTTTACACCGTGTGTTCGAGCCGTCTTCGTGGTCGTCCTGGTGTCGTGTAGAACGGTGAACGACCATCTTCTCTCTGCTCGACGCTTCACTAAATATTTATTGTTTGTTATCAGTCGTCTTTCTTTTCGGTCTAGACTCGGAAACGCTTTTTAAAAAGTGATGAAATGTTTTGTTCATGTTGAAGAGGATGAACCTCTTCAGGAAAGAATTAATAACAATAATAATAATAATAAAAAATGAACAAACTATCAAACATGTGTCTGAGTTTTGTATCAGGGCGAATCTACACCCGGACGGACAGGTGGGATCTTGTACCTGGTTGGACGAACCACTCGCGGCTCTTTTCCTCCAGGAAGTGAACAGATCCTAAACAGTTTTCTAAAGCTTTGTTTCGAGGTCTTTCCTTCATCCTCCGCTGTGAAAAAACAAATCCGCACCGTGAGATAATCTCTGTCTTTTGATTCCTCCACGCCGGCGACGGTCGGAGCAGGAGACATTTTGTTTTCAGGTCGTCCGTCCGTCTCACTCTCGTGAAGGTGATATCGCCGTAATGTCTTTATACAACTTACTTAAATTTGGCACAAACGTTTATTTGGACTCAAGGATGAACTGATTAGATTTTGGTGGCTAGAGGTCAAAGGTCAAGGTCAGTGTGATTAGCCATTACTCAAGACTTCAAGGCAATGGTTCATATTTTTCGACTCTGGATGAACAGGAAGTGACCTGGAACTAGTCTGAGTGGCGGAGGGATACGACCACGAGGAGGTGAGTCTAGCTTCTTTTTGACACAGGTCACTGATCAAAACAGACGGCAACAAACCATTTGTGGCTCTAATCGTCAATCACACCGAGTCCGAACACCGAGGTTTGCTGAAGCTTTCGTGATGTCCCTCACGAGTCGGTGGTTATTCAGGTGTGTGGCTTTAAAAACACTGAACGACGGCCTCAGTAACAAATGTTGCTGACCTGGAACTGAATCAGTAAAAACACAAGCTGAACCTGTTTCAGCTGCTGCCGTGGAGACGAGTTTCAAATGTCAAAGTTTATTTGAAACTGTCCGACACAATGAAACGTGAAGCAGAGGAACTGGACCTCAGGCTCTGTTTTACAGCGCCATCACAGCTGGAGTCTCAACAGTCCTGATCCGTCACATCCAGCTGTGAAACGTTCAACTACCAAAATCTGTTACAACATTTACGAGAAAAGAAGCACAAAGGAATTATAGTTCAACAAAACAACGTGAACACCAGTTTAATCTGAACAGAAGGTAAAACAAAGTATAAATGATGTTTTTTACAGATGTATGAATCATGTGGTTTGTCGGTTTTATTTCGTAGCAGAGAACAAGACGGTTTGACAGACAGGAAGTAGCAGGATGGAACGGCAGCTGACTTTTAAATCTGGATCCTGGTCCGACTTTCCAGGGACCTCAGATCCCTGCAGGCGTCAGATATGAAGAGTCTTGTTTGGCTTCACTTTCTTCTTCAGTCCTTTCTTTTTAGTCTTTTTGTTTGGATCCACCATCTCTCCTTTGAAGGAGCCGGAGCTTTTGGTCGACCTCTGCTGTTTTCCAGTGAATTTCCTCTGAGACTTGAAGCCTCCCCTCCCTGAGCCCTTCACAGGGCCCTTCACAGGACCCTTAGCGGGGCCCTTTGAGGGGCCTCTGCCGGTCCTCGCTGCGGATCCTGTGTTGTTCGTTTTATTCTTCTGCTTCTCTTTCTTCACCGACCTCTTCACCCGGACGGACCTGCCCTCCAGCTTCGAGCCGTCCAGTTCCAACGCCAGCTGGACCGAGTCGGCGCTCTGCGGCAGACAAACAGGTGGCACGTCAAAATAAAATTCACCTAGATAAACATCCATCACTTAATGTGTTTTTGAAACTAGAAACTCAAGTTATATTTTACACAAAACAGGTTTTTATAATTATTTCTTATAAAGTGAATCAGTCTCATTTCCACAGTAAAATATAAAAGATGTTCGGTCATAAAACTATTCAGAAACTGAGCTTTAAAACCAGGTGTCAGGCAACTTATGTCACAACAAAGCAGTCACCAAGCCCCGCCCACCTGAGTGTTTTTACCTGAAATCTGCTTTATTTTTATTGGATAACTTCAAAATAAAACACAGGAGAAAAGGAAAATATTTTGTCCATTTACTTCCTGTTTCCTGGGAGACGGTTCCTTCATCGTTCAGTGACACAAAAACCTTATTGTCATGTTTCATTTCAAACCCAGTGAGAACCAGGTCCAACACAGGACGACGGTCACGTACCTCAAACAGGACGTAGCCGAATCCTTTCCCCAGTCCAGAGTTCTGGTCTCGGACCAGTCTCACCGCCTCCACCGGGCCGCACTCCTCGAAATGCCGTCGAAACGCCAGTTCGTTAATCTCTAAACAGAGAAAACACAGAGTTCAGCGGCTGCTGCTGAAGTCGATCTGCCGTCATTAACTGAGACCGGAGAGAAAAACTCACCGAACGAAAGATTCCCCACGAAAACAGAACGTTTGTGATCGTGCTGCAACAGAAGAACATCCAGAGTTCATCATCAAACACACAGCAGATGATTTTAGCTGGAACGGGTTAAAGCTGACGGCCGGACACTTACTGCCGAGCTGTCAGTCACTCGGTCCACTCGGATGTGAAAGTCTTTCTCGATCTCCAGGCCGTTCCTGTCAGAGTGAACAGTTCCACAGGCCGTTAGCCGTTAGCCGTTAGCTGTTAGCGAACATCAGTATTACAAGCTGCAGGTTTACTGTGTCTGACCTTTCTAACGCCTTGGCGACCCCCTCCTCGTCTTTAAACACCACGTAAGCGTTCACGCTTTGCTTCTTGGGATGAATTTGACGTCTGTGAAGTAAAATGAACAAAAAATATATTTCATATAAAAGAGAAAGAAGATGCTGTTTAGTAGTTTTGTGTTTGTTGGTGGGAAGCCTGTGAGGGATTATTCAAAAACTACCAGAGGATAAACTGTGCACTAACAAACTTACAATTTCTAAATGTATTTGTTTATTTTAGTGTAAAATAATTTTTGAAATGAGTTCCAGAAACATTTTCAAAAGTTTTTTTTTTTGTTTAAAACTAATTTAAGTTCAAAGTGTGAAAAATAGAAAGTTTCAAGTTTTGCACAAGAGAATTTTTTGCATTTCTGACTGTGACTGAAATTAATCGACTGTCAAACTGTTGGAAATTTAATTTTCTGTCATTAGTTCAATCAATGAATCAATGAATCGTTTCAGCCGTGTTTTTATCGTCATCAGATTTCTGATTTTTAAAAGTCACTTTTCTTCTGCATCTTTAAAAACAGACAAATTATTTCTGTAGTTGTGTGTTTATGTTTTGATTATGAATATCAGAAGCTGCGAATGAATCTTCTCTCTGCCTCTTTAATGATGTGACGTGATGAGATGCAGAAGAAGAAACAGACACAAACGTACTTGATGGCTGCGACCTTGCGGGACATGGACGGATCCTCTCTGACCTGCAGGGGACAAACAGACGAGCGTCAGTGTCTCTGTCGGCCTCTAGATGTCGCTGCTGCAAACCTCTGAACGCACTGAGAAAACGCTGAAGACAGTTTTTCTACACGATGTGAAAGAGTTCATCAAGAAAAGAGAGAATCATGTGATAACTGAGAGAGATTCACTCCCAGTCCCAGAGGAGGACGTTCAGGTCGCAGCCACATTTAAAAACAAAATCACTATAATCTGTGTTTTTCATGCAGTTCAGCTCTGGTGAACTTTGACCCGTGCGTTTGCAGTGTGAACTGTTAGCTCAGCGGCTAATGCTACAACACAGTGTGAGAGTTTCACTTGTATTTGCGATGAAAGACTTCTTCATTTTTTCACAACAATGACGACGATGACTCGGTCTGTCGGGAAAAATCATGTGATTCAAATATGTTTAATTAAATAATTTAAACTTTATTAAAGGAAATCATGTTCCTAGATTTTTTTCAACGTAGGAGCACAGATGCTTCCTGG
This sequence comes from Seriola aureovittata, assembly GCF_021018895.1. Lineage (NCBI taxonomy): Eukaryota > Metazoa > Chordata > Actinopteri > Carangiformes > Carangidae > Seriola > Seriola aureovittata. The sequence goes on along the minus strand of NC_079366.1, from coordinate 30,993,891 downwards.
GAGAAAAAGTAAGTAAATAATAAAAATATGTTGTGAACAAATGATGGACAGCACTATGAAAGTGAGACCCACGCTGTAATAAACTGTGTTATTTATTCAGTGTTTTTTAACTTTATATTTTAACTAAGCTGATGAAGTGAATGGGCTCAGGACCGAACTGTTTGCTGGATGTTTGTGTTGTTGTTTTTACCACGGAGCGAAAGCGGATGGAGTCGATGGATCCTTGATCCCTGAAGAGGCTCCGCAGCGTCTGAAGGACAGAAGAGAAAAATATCAAATGAACAACAACTCGTCGACTCACATGGAAACATCCTGCACTGATCAGACACACGAACTCAACATCACCTTCTTGGTGCAGCTGATGGGCAGGTTGCCGACGAACACCGTCCTCTTGCTCTTCACGGCCTCCTCCTCTCTGCTGGCCTTCAGCCGCTGCCTCTTCATCACCCAGTGCTCCACATCCTTCTCTCCGCCCAACTCCGACGCCTTCCTCTTCTTCTTCTTCTGCTTCACCGACGTCTCCTGCCCTCGCTCGTCGTCGTCCGCCTCCTGCAGACCGCTCTCCCTGAAACCAGCCGCCGAGGAGGAAGAGGAAGGGGAGACATGAGAAGAGACAGAGTCACAGATGAAGGTTTTCAGACTAAAGCTGCTTCATTTGACGCCTGTTCGACAAATCAAAGGAACGATGAAGATTCAACGATTTTAGATTTTTCTATAAGAGGAAGAAAAGACTGAAAGGAAGAAGAAACTGAACCTCTCACCTGTTTTCCAGCTTCTGGTCGGCTGCTGATTTCTCCTTTGGCAGCTGCTTCTTCTTCTTCTGCCCTGGTTGACCTTTGACACCTGGAGTTTCATTCTGCTGCTGCTTTTCCACTGTGCTCCTCTGAACCGGCTGCCATGACGACACAAAACACAACACAACCAACAACACGAGATACGTTAAAGTGATATTCTCATGTGCAGAGTCAAACAGGAAGTGTGTGTCACATGACTCAAATACTCACTACAGCACCAAATGTGGATTAATCCGCTGCTGAAAATAGTCCCTACTCTGTATGCTTGTTAAAAACCTACAGTAAATGTGTGTGTACGTGTACGTGTACGTGTGTGTGTGTGTGTGTGTGTGTGTGTGTGTGTGTGTGTGCGTGTGTGTGTGTGTGCGTGTTCACCTCGGGTGCAGGCTGAAACAGCAGAGACGCAGCTGGGGCAGCGGTGCTGAATAAAGTCGACAGCGACCCAGGAGCTGCCGCGTTCTTCTGGAACAAACTTCCTGACACCTGACCCACCACGTAGTCAGCTGCCTGTTGTTCTGATGACGCCTCTCCACTGACGACAGAAACACTCACATGAGGAAAATACAGAGACTGAAAAACCTACTTTTAAAGATGTTTAACTAAAGAGTCAAGTCGAATTTATTTATACAGCAAAATATCACAAATCACTGATTTGCTGCAGGATGAGAAAATCATCCGTCTTCAGACCCTCGATTCAGAAAAAGAGAAATATGGAATATATGAAATATGGAAAAAAGGAGTAAGTGGATCCCAACTGAGGAGGGATCCGTCTTCCAGGATGGACAGACATGGGGAAGATAAGAATCCAAAGAGATTCATTTTCTTTTTATCAATAAATATTCTGTTTAATGCTGCAACTTCTGATGAGCAATTAATCTACTAATTACTTTCCCATTCAATTGATAGATTGGTCAATGAATTTATATAAATTATATACGTTAATCTTTAATTTTTTTATAGGTTATATGATATAAACTGAGGGTTTATATGAAATAAAACTTTAGCCGCTTTGCCCTGAGTTCTGTCTGCAGGCTGCTGCCTCACCTGCAGACTTAAAATTAATGAACTAATTATTACTATTATTATCTGTTAATACTGAAAATGAATCTGAGGTCAGAGATAAGACGCACGTTATTTTCACTGACGATACATTGGGGAGTAAAAAGGTGTAAACAAACCTCTGGTGAAGTTTCTTCTTCATCGTTTCTTCGGGTTCCTCCGGCGTCACTCGGAGACTGACTTCCTGTTCGTTCTTCTTATTGGAAATAAATAATTTATCCGGTAAACGGCAGCATGTACACGGATTTCTAGGACTTAAACTGCAATTACATGATAATTACGGCGCATCCACACGTTTTCTTTCCAAGCACACTGCTGTGTTACTGCGAATTGTTCCCCACGGTGAACACGGCCACAGCGAAACAAAGGTTCCTTTAATTGTTCTTTGAATTAACGTTGATTTGACGCCACTGAGCGGCACACTTCCGGTCCAAGACGATTGTAATTAAACACACGTAAATATAATGTACGTAAAAAGAAACGTATGTTTAATTTACTGTATATTTTTTATTGGTTTTCGTTAGAAAAGTTTCACAGGAAACGAGTGCAACGTTGAAATCGGTCACTTCCGCTGATGCTCAGCTGTGTAATGTTTTGGTTTGGCAGCTAGCGCAGCAGCGACCACGCGCCTAAATCTACACCTTTAAACGTTACAGGTAAGTTTGTAGTTCTTTTTTAAATAGCAGAAAGTATTTTACATGCGTTTGTGAAATTTCGGGGGCCAATAGAAGAATAAATTCAGCTGACGTCATGTTATAATGTCACAAAATAAGTAAAAATTAACGTGACGCAACGTAATTATTTGACCGTCATTACAGCACCGGGAGCTGGTTCCCGCGTTGACTGTCTGTCTGTTCGGCTTCGGGGTTTCTCTGCTCGGCAGCGGTTCGATGGGAGTCGACCAGACGGAGCCGGAGGTGCCGGAGGAAGCGGTGGGCAGGCGGGTGTCCTGCGGCGGGGAGCGGGCCACGGTGCGGTACGTGGGTCCGGTACCACCCACAGCAGGTCAGAACCGGGCTGCCAGATGGAAAGTCCAGTCATCCACTGACTCCAAACACCAAACAACAGAAACATTCAGATAAGTGACGGAGGAAACAAAGGAACCAAATGTGTGTGTTGTGTGTTCAGGGCTGTGGCTCGGCGTGGAGTGGGATGACCCCGACAGAGGGAAGCATGACGGCAGCCACGAGGGAGTCCAGTATTTTACATGCAGGTGATCCTCACTTTAATGTGACAATACAATTCTTCTCAGTTCACCTGAATGTCAGAGTTCTGGTGTCGTGTTTGCTCAGCAGCTTTTAAAATGAAGTAGTCTGATGACGAGTGATGTATGTTTGATAGATTCAATAAATAAAATTAGAATCTTTTTTCGCCGTTTTATGGCTGAAACTTGAATGTTGTGTCCCTGACTGTTTTCTTTGGACTCTCTCAGTCACACTAAAGGAGGCTCCTTCGTCCGCCCGGCGAAGGCGAGCTTCGGTGTGGACTACCTGGCCGCTGTGCGACAGGTGTACCAGGTCGACACGGAGGAGGTGCTGAGTGAGGAGATCTCCATCTCTGACAAGAAGCTGAAGTGGTGGTGCGTCGAGGAGCGCAGGTACGGAGAAGGAGATGCACGGCCGTGTGTCAGTCGTTCTGTCAGTTAATTTCACCTTCACTTTTTTTTTTTTGTCTCTGTAGTTATGAGAGTCTTCCGTCAGTGATACTGAGTCGCTGTGAGGTGAACGGCCCCGGAGACGATGGAGAAATCAAGAAAACAACACCCAGTATCTTTCTGCAGAGTCTCTTCTCACTGAGGGGATGTGAGTTAATGTGAAGTTAATGAGGATGAATGTTTTTGGCTGGATCGCGACAGCAGGGCCAGTCCTATAATCTGGGATGTCCCTGACTGACTGAGGGACGGACTCAATTTCTTTCTTTCTTTCTGTCCACCGAGCCGCTCTGGTTTCCTGGTTTGGGAACTGCAGGGAAGAGGAGGAGTGCTTCCAGTACACTGAGCCTCGCCTCCATTACAGCAAATACACATGTATCATTATTACTAAAGGAGGTGGAGGAACAACTAAACACAAGACACACCCGAGAACTTTGCTGATGTTTCACTCATGTACTTTTATTAATCTCTTATATTATCTCTCCCTCGTTCTTAAAGAAAATCTCCATCTCCTTATGAAAACAAGAAGAGGCTGAGGTAGTAGTAGTATTAGTAGAAGTAATAGTAGTAGCAGTACTGGTAGTAGTGGTTTTACAGGTGATATCTTTACAGTTGCTCACTCAAAGACAGCGATGTCCAGACGATGAAAAATAATCATTAAAATCTGAACATTAAAAATATGAACTGAGTTTGATAAAGACCCGTACGTCCCAGATGATGTCAGCAGAACAACGGGGGCGCTCAGTAACTGTTGCGTCTGTCGGGTTGTGAGTGTGTTTGTGTTGAGTGACGCCTTAACAGCAGCGATCAGACGTCCAGTGGTTGGACATGAGTGGGACTCTGCTGTCCTGCTGGGAGGACGTGGCCGCCGTCACGCAGCAGCTGGAGAGACTGGAGGGACTACAGCTCAGGTACGCTGTGTGTGTGTGTGTGTGTGTGTGTGTGTCTGTGTGTGTGTGTGTGTGTGTCCTGTCGTTGAACGTTTCATCTTGTTTCATTCTTTAGCAACAACAGACTGCGTTTGACCTCTGACCCCTCGACTCACTGCCAGGCTTTCTGCAACATCAAAGTCCTGGCTCTGAACAGCTGTGACCTCACCTGGCCACAGGTACACACCTCTGTACATAACACCACACACACACAAACACACACACACACAGTCTTTGTTCACATTTTCATCACCAGGATCAGTTTTACAGTCACTTGTCTCCACTGTCACAGGAAGAGATGTAAAATATATTTATATAAAATGTATTTTTATTATATTTTTTTATTTTTTGATACTGACATATTTATTGTTTATGAATATAATTATTCAAAATCATTTTTCTATACATTATATATTTGAGAATATACATGATATTGTACAAAAATAGATAAATAAGTAAGTCAATACATAAAACCCTGTATGTTTACTTGAATATTTATATGAGCATAATTTTAACATATTTTGTAGTTGTGCATTTATTTATTTATTTTATTGAAGCTACTAAAAAATGTTATTTATTACAAGTAAAAAATAATATACAGAAATATAAACACGAACAATCCAATACAATAAGTAAGTACAAATGTATAAACCCACATACAGATATTGGACCAATATTTATAAATATTTTATGTCTTATATATATTAAAAATATATAAGTATTTGTTTATTTATTTTGGGTATTGAAACAGTATTTATTTATATACATCATATTTATGTAAATTTAAAAAGAAAATTGTGTATAAATATATAGATAAATGTTTTATATATATATATATGTATATATATGAATAAAATAAAATAATGTATTATTTGTTTTTATTTTACAAGAGTTATTCATAGAAAATTTGAATCACTTGAAAGTCTCTTGAAATTAAAAAATCCTTTTCTGATCCCTCCTTTTTCCTGTTAAGCTTCAAAATAAAAGTGGCAGCCTCTTTGTGATGTCACACACTTTACCGTAATTCTCTGTCAGGGTTTAATTCGTCAAACATCATGTTATATTGATTGTTTGATCTGGATTCACTTCCTGTCCTGACTCTGTGCTGGTCTCTGGTCAGATCCTGCACTGCGCCCCCATGTGGCCTCAGCTGGAGGATCTGTGTGTGGAGGAGAACAACATCACAGAGCTGCAGAGGTAAATCCTGTTTCCCTCAAACTCCTCCACCTCACAATCCGGACCAGCACCCGGTCCGTCTGTGGTCCCGACACTAACCCCTGTGTCTCTGACGTGTTTAACCCTTTAAAGGCCGGAGGACGTCCTGCAGTCCCTGAAGAGTCTCAGTCTGTCCTCTAATCCTTTAGTCCAGGAGAGCGTGCTCAGTCTCTCTGCTCTGCCCAGGTACAGTCCACCGCACCCAGTCACTGACACTGTCCCGATCATCGTCCATCACCCTGATCAATACATTAGGATTATTTAAGAGTAAAAGGAAGTTTTACAGGTTAAAGTTACTGTAAGAGTCTGAGCCGGAGCATCTGCTGTCGGTGGCCAATCAGATGATCTGATCAGAAATCAATAGAGGCTGCCAGTTTTATGATCAGATATGAATCAACAATGGGACTTTCCAAAGTGATTTATTTTATCAAATTCAAAAGAATAAAGACAGAAGAAAAGAAGTTTGATGAAGCTCCTGCTCTAAAACGAGTCCTGATTATTCTTCAAAACTTTTGTCAGTAAATCGACTTTTATTAAAACTGAACTTTGACCCTGGCCTCACTTTTGTGTTCGTTGCTTCACAGTAAAAGTCTTTCAGCTGCAGGGAACTGGAGAAAAACTGGAGGCTTTTATTGTGAAGTGTCACAGTTTATCCTCAGATGTTGGTCATAGGTGTTGAAATATGTTTCATATCTCACATCATGTATTTATCTGTATTTTACTACCTTTAATACAAAGTATGGAGATAGTCGAAACCATGAAACCTCGTGTTTGTTGTGTTGTTGTTTGTAATTATTTTATGTTCCAGTCATTTCCTGTTCATGTTCCTAAAGCAGATGTGATGAGCTCTTGTGTGTTGTTTGATGACAGACTGGAGCAGCTGAACTTGTCCAACACCGGACTGTCCGTCATTCGCTTTGACGACGCTGCACCTGGTAAAGTTACCTGTCACATTTCATGTCACAACTTCATAATAATAAGGTTTATTTAAACAGAACGAATCAAACCACAAATTAGAATATTACATGTGCAAACACATAAATACACAGTTAAACAAAGTGAATAAGGTTATGATTTACAGTAGAAATACAATTTAAGCAGCGATGTAAAAAATAAAATGTAATTTAAAAAGCCTTTGAATAACTTTTATTTTTTAATTCAAATCAGCATCTATCCTCATTCTTAAACACTGAATTTCCTGTTTCCTGTTGTGTGAAACTCTTTAACTGTTGGTTTCCCAGTTTTAAACCCGGGCGCTTTTCTGTGCAGGAGCTCCGACAGAAATGTTTCCCGCTCTGAAGAAACTCAGCCTGGACCGCAACAACATCACTGAGGTGAGTGTTTGTGACGAGGACGGACTTAAAGTCTTTACACTTCAGTCTCACAGCTGATTTACTCACCTCAGCTTGACTGTAAAATAAGATATTTTCTCTCTCTCAGTGGTGTGTGGTGGACGAGCTAGCCAAACTTCGTAGTCTGGTTCAGTTTTCGTGTCGTGGCAACCGACTGACGAGCAGCGACCGAAACCCCAAAACAGCCAATCAGATACTGATCGCCAAACTGGGACGACTGGTCCTCCTCAACAGCTGTGAGGTGTGTGTGTGTGTGTGTGTGTGTGTGTGTGTGTGTGTGTGTGTGTGTGTGTGTGTGTGTGTGGTGTGTGTGTGTGTGTGTGTGTGGTGTGTGTGTGTGTGTGTGTGTGTGTGTGTGTGTGTGTGTATGTGTGTGTGTGCGTGTGTGTGCTCTAGCTGACTCGTTGCCATGGTTTCCATCAGATACAGCCTGAAGACAGGAAGGGGGCGGAGCTTGACTACATCAAGATGTTCGGAGAGGAGTGGCTGAAGGCAGGGGGGCGGAGTCAGGCCAGCGCCCAGTTCATCAGTCAGCACCCTCGTTACCAGACCCTCATCGACAGTAAGTTTAGACAATGTGAGAAATTGAGTCCAGAGGTTCGGATGGTTCCTGTTTTTATTCTTTTCTGTAGATAAAAAGTATTTTTCACTTTTAAACATTCAAAGTTTTCCCAGAAGCCTTCAGACGTCTGCTCTGTCAGTGCTGGTCATCTTGCTTTGTTCTCAGAGTACGGAGCTCCAGAGGAAGGAGAGCTGAAGAAGCCGGAGCCGTTCGCCCTGAAAAATCAGCTGTTAAGTGAGTCCACCTCTTCCTGCTCTCTGATTGGCTCATATACACAGTTAATGTGTGTTTTTTTTTTTCCACCTGAGTGAACACACAGCAGCTGACGTGATGTTTCCCGCTCTCACCTTTCCTCTCCAGAGATCACGTTTGTGTTTCCTGATGCCGGCGAGCGGAAGCCGATCGAGAAGAAGCTTCCAGGTAAAACGACACAAACAACCGACGTGAATCAAACCAGAATAAAACGATGTTCAGTCGAGTGACGCAGAGTGTGGTTCTGTTCTCAGCCACCATGGAGGTTCAGAAGGTGAAGGGACTCCTGTACCGACTGCTGAAGGTTCCTGTGGCAGATCTGAAGCTCACCTACACCAGCCCCAAGGTGACGCGTGCTCACACACAACAGCACTTATATACATATATGTTACAACACCTGAGCAGACAGGTGAGTTGAGATTGCAGGTAGTTGTTTACAGTCGTTATTTCACGTCACTCATATTTTCTTTAACATGGGTTTCATCTACTCTTACTTCCTGGTTGGGAAATGTGGATAAGGCCTTGAGCCCCGCCCACCACCTGCTGGCTCCAGGTGGACAGGTGAAAGAGCAGAGAGTATCAAGATGGTGAGAGGAGGAAACATCAGAGAGCCTCAGTCAGACCCAGAATCAGATGAGGAGTCTGTTGAGACCAGAACCAGAGACTAGCAGACAGATCAGAGCGGTTAGCGTAGTTAGCATCTTTTCAAAACAGCCTAGTTAGCATCTTTTCAGAGCAGTGAGTGCAGTTGGCCTCTTTTAGCACAGTTAGCATCTTTTCAGAATGGTTAGGGCAGTTAGCATCTTTTATTTGTTTATGTTGTCTGTTAGCTTGTAACTGGCAGTGGCGGACACAGTGTTAGCGGTTCTGTTCATCAGTGTTGAGTATCGTTATTGTGCATCAGATCAACCAGGACGATTGTTTCAACCTACAATCAAGAAAACTGAAACTTTATTCTAGAAACAAGTGAAAGGAGTTCATTATATTAAATAATATAGTTTTAAAGGACTCAGTGAGACAAAATAATTTAATTAAATAGTAGATGAATCAATTCAGATCAAACTCCTCGTTTTCTCTGATGAAAGTTAAATGTTCTTTTCTGTCCAGATGGTGGGGACAGAGTTTGAAATTGACAGCGACCTGAAGACTCTACAGTTTTACTCAATAGAGGACGGAAACCAGGTGCTGGTCCGCTGGTCCTGACCCGGTCCAGGAGGTTGAAGAACCAAGTCCGGTCCCACAGCAGAGACAGAACTTCAGCTGTTTCTGTGTCAGACGGACACACAGCAGCAGTCTGTGGATGGTTTCTATCACAGGACGGACACATGGATCTGCTGAGACGTTGTTTCAGACATTAAACTAAAGACAGAGTAAAAACCACCCAGAGTAACCCACGGCAACGCATGAATCACAGGCTGAAACCTACAGCTGAACCAACAAGTTCACAGATTTAAATAATCAACAAACATCTTTACCTTCGGCTTTGGTTTGACCATTAATTGATTAATGTGTAACAAACTGTGTTGGACAAATATAATCTTGTAATATGTTTCCAGTCAAGACTCAATTGTTTGATTGTGTTTCCTCATCTTTACCAAGTTCTCTTCGCTGAAGATTCAGAAAAAGCAAGTAAGCGAACCTTGAGTTTAAAATATTTTACCACAGATACAGTCTTGGTCAGAATTACTGGCACTCCTGGATTTCAAGAACATAATTCAGAAACAAATCAAATGAACCAAATTTATATTTAACCAGAATATCTGAATGAAAAGTTAAAGGTCACTGAACTAATTTAAATTCATCAAATAATTCTGTCCAGGGTACATTTTATTTCACAATATGAAACATTTTCTTTGTTGTTCAACAAATTTTCACATTAATAAATATTCTGGTTACAGAAAATTTGTTCATATATATTTATTTCTGAAGATATTCTGAATTCAGTCTTTAAAAGTCAGATGTGTATGTGTTTAACCAGTTCTTAAAAGCTCGGCGTCGCCACATGTAGATTCTCTTACTGTAACCACGGCTGTAGACTGAGGAATTCACTTGTTTATTTTGGAACAAGAACAAGAAATGTGGTTTAAAAAAAAAAAAGAACAATAAAATCTTTTTATTGTAAAGGCGAAGGATCAGCAGCTGGTGTGAGTTTGTTTCCTTCACTTTCTGTTATCAGAGGATAAATAACGTCCAGCGGTGGAGGAGATGTGTTCAGATCCACAGCTCAAGTAAAAGTATAAACACATGAGTGTGGAAAAACAAGGCTGGGTCTAAACTTTGCTTTAATACAGTCATAGTGAGAGAGAGACAGGCAAATTGGAGAGAAAGACTGACATGCAGCAAAGGTTGGACTCGGACCTGTGCAGCCAGAGTAAAGATAAAAATATAATTAAAACATCATAGTATAGTAAAGTAAAAAACATCATACTATAATAAGGCAAGAAGAGTCAAAAAAACGAAATAATATAGTAAGGCAAAAAATGTCATTGTATAGTGAGGTAAAAAACAATGGTAAAATATTAAAAGTAAAGAAAAAAGATCTTAATATAGATAAGCAAAAAATATAGTATAGTAAGACATTGAAATTCATAAAAACATAGTAAAGTAAGGCGTAGAAAGTCATTGTATAGTAAGGCAAATTAAAGTAAGGCATGAAAAGTCATAAAAACGACATATTATAGTAAAGCAATAAAAAGTCATAGTATAGCAAGGCATAAAAAGTCAAAAAAACGTCATAGTATAGCAAGGCATAAAAAGTCATAAAAACATCAAAGTATACTAAGGCAAAAAAACTCATAAAAACATCATATTATAACAAGGTATAAAAACTCATAAAAACGTCATAGTATAACAAGGCATAAAAAGTCATAAAAACGTCATAGTATAGTAGGGCATAAAAAGTCAAAAAAACGTCATAGTATAGTAAGGCAAAAAAAAGTCATTATATAGTGAGGTATAAAAGGTCATAAAAACGTCATAGTATAACAAGGCGTAAAAAGTCATAAAAACGTCATAGTATAGTAAGGCAAAAAAAGTCATTATATAGTGAGGTATAAAAAGTCATAAAAACGTCATAGTATAACAAGGTATAAAAAGTCATAAAAACGTCATAGTATAACAAGGTATAAAAAGTCATAAAAATGTCATAGTATAGTAGGGCATAAAAAGTCAAAAAAACGTCATAGTATAGTAGGGCATAAAAAGTCATTACATTGTGAGGTATAAAAACTCATAAAAACATCATATTATAACAAGGAATAAAAAGTCATAAAAACGTCATAGTATAGTAAGGCAAAAAAAAGTCATTATATAGTGAGGTATAAAAGGTCATAAAAACGTCATAGTATAACAAGGCGTAAAAGTCATAAAAACGTCATAGTATAGTAAGGCAAAAAAAGTCATTATATAGTGAGGTATAAAAAGTCATAAAAACGTCATAGTATAACAAGGTATAAAAAGTCATAAAAACGTCATAGTATAACAAGGTATAAAAAGTCATAAAAATGTCAAACTATAGTAAGGCAAAAAAAAAGTCATATATAGTGAGGTATAAAAAGTCATGAAAACGTCATAGTATAACGAGGCATAAAAAGTTATAAAAATGTCATAGTATAGTAAGGCAAAAAAAGTCATTATATAGTGAGGTATAAAAAGTCATAAAAAGTCATAGTATAACAAGACATAAAAAGTCATAAAAACGTCATAGTATAGTAAGGCAAAAAAAGTCATTATATAGTGAGGTATAAAAAGTCATAAAAACGTCATAGTATAACAAGGTATAAAAAGTCATAAAAAAGTCATAGTATAACAAGGCATAAAAAGTCATAAAAACGTCATAGTATAGTAGGGCATAAAAAGTCAAAAAAACGTCATAGTATAGTAGGGCATAAAAAGTCAAAAAAACGTCATAGTATAACAAGGCATAAAAAGTCATAAAAACGTCATAGTATAGTAATGCAAAAAAAAGTCATTATATAGTGAGGTATAAAAAGTCATAAAAACGTCATAGTATAACAAGGTATAAAAAGTCATTATATAGTGAGGTATAAAAAGTCATAAAAACGTCATAGTATAACAAGGTATAAAAAGTCATAAAAACGTCATAGTATAGTAAGGCAAAAAAAAAGTCATATATAGTGAGGTATAAAAATTCATGAAAACGTCATAGTATAACGAGGCATAAAAAGTCATAAAAATGTCATAGTATAGTAAGGCAAAAAAAGTCATTATATAGTGAGGTATAAAAAGTCATAAAAACGTCATAGTATAACAAGGTATAAAAAGTCATAAAAACGTCATAGTATAACAAGGTATAAAAAGTCATAAAAACGTCAAACTATAGTAAGGCAAAAAAAAAGTCATATATAGTGAGGTATAAAAATTCATGAAAACGTCATAGTATAACGAGGCATAAAAAGTCATAAAAATGTCATAGTATAGTAAGGCAAAAAAAGTCATTATATAGTGAGGTATAAAAAGTCATAAAAACGTCATAGTATAACAAGGTATAAAAAGTCATAAAAAACGTAATAGTATAGTAATGCAAAAAAAAGTCATTATATAGTGAGGTATAAAAAGTCATAAAAACGTCATAGTATAACAAGGTATAAAAAGTCATAAAAACGTCATAGTATAACAAGGTATAAAAAGTCATAAAAACGTCATAGTATAGTAAGGCATAAAAAGTCATAAAAACGTCATAGTATAGTAAGGCAAAAAAAAGTCATAAAAACGTCATAGTATAACAAGACATAAAAAGTCATAAAAACGTCATAGTATTGTAAGGCAAAAAAAGTCATTATATAGTGAGGTATAAAAAGTCATAAAAACGTCATAGTATAACAAGACATAAAAAGTCATAAAAACGTCATAGTATAGTAAGGCAAAAAAAGTCGTTATATAGTGAGGTATAAAAAGTCATAAAAACGTCATAGTATAAAAAGGCATAAAAAGTCATAAAAAGTCATAGTATAACAAGGCATAAAAAGTCATTATATAGTGAGGTATAAAAAGTCATAAAAACGTCATAGTATAAAAAGGCATAAAAAGTCATAAAAACGTCATAGTATAGTAAGGCAAAAAAAAGTCATTATATAGTGAGGTATAAAAGGTCATAAAAACGTCATAGTATAACAAGGCGTAAAAAGTCATAAAAACGTCATAGTATAACAAGGTATAAAAAGTCATTATATAGTGAGGTATAAAAAGTCATAAAAACGTCATAGTATAACAAGGTATAAAAAGTCATAAAAACGTCATAGTATAACAAGGTATAAAAAGTCATAAAAACGTCAAACTATAGTAAGGCAAAAAAAGTCATTATATAGTGAGGTATAAAAAGTCATAAAAACGTCATAGTATAACAAGGCATAAAAAGTCATAAAAATGTCATAGTATAGTAAGGCAAAAAAAGTCATTATATAGTGAGGTATAAAAAGTCATAAAAACGTCATAGTATAACAAGACATAAAAAGTCATAAAAACGTCATAGTATAGTAAGGCAAAAAAAGTCATTATATAGTGAGGTATAAAAAGTCATAAAAACGTCATAGTATAACAAGGTATAAAAAGTCATAAAAAAGTCATAGTATAACAAGGCATAAAAAGTCATAAAAACGTCATAGTATAGTAGGGCATAAAAAGTCAAAAAAACGTCATAGTATAGTAGGGCATAAAAAGTCATAAAAACGTCATAGTATAACAAGGCATAAAAAGTCATTGTATAGTAAAGCATAAAAAGTCATAAAAACGTCATAGTATAGTAAGGCAAAAAAAAAGTCATTATATAGTGAGGTATAAAAAGTCATAAAAACGTCATAGTATAAAAAGGCATAAAAAGTCATAAAAACGTCATAGTATAGTAAGGCAAAAAAAGTCATTATATAGTGAGGTATAAAAAGTCATAAAAACGTCATAGTATAAAAAGGCATAAAAAGTGATAAAAATGTCATAGTATAGTAGGGCATAAAAAGTCAAAAAAACGTCATAGTATAGTAATGCAAAAAAAAGTCATTATATAGTGAGGTATAAAAAGTCATAAAAACGTCATAGTATAACAAGGTATAAAAAGTCATAAAAACGTCATAGTATAACAAGGTATAAAAAGTCATAAAAACGTCAAACTATAGTAAGGCAAAAAAAAGTCATATATAGTGAGTATAAAAAGTCATGAAAACGTCATAGTATAACGAGGCATAAAAAGTCATAAAAATGTCATAGTATAGTAAGGCAAAAAAAGTCATTATATAGTGAGGTATAAAAAGTCATAAAAACGTCATAGTATAACAAGACATAAAAAGTCATAAAAACGTCATAGTATAGTAATGCAAAAAAAAGTAATTATATAGTGAGGTATAAAAAGTCATAAAAACGTCATAGTATAACAAGACATAAAAAGTCATAAAAACGTCATAGTATAGTAAGGCAAAAAAAGTCATTATATAGTGAGGTATAAAAAGTCATAAAAACGTCATAGTATAGTAAGGCAAAAAAAGTCGTTATATAGTGAGGTATAAAAAGTCATAAAAACGTAATAGTATAGTAATGCAAAAAAAAGTCATTATATAGTGAGGTATAAAAAGTCATAAAATCGTCATAGTATAACAAGGCATAAAAAGTCATAAAAACGTCATAGTATAACAAGACATAAAAAGTCATAAAAACGTCATAGTATAGTAATGCAAAAAAAAGTAATTATATAGTGAGGTATAAAAAGTCATAAAAACGTCATAGTATAACAAGACATAAAAAGTCATAAAAACGTCATAGTATAGTAAGGCAAAAAAAGTCATTATATAGTGAGGTATAAAAAGTCATAAAAACGTCATAGTATAACAAGGTATAAAAAGTCATAAAAAAGTCATAGTATAACAAGGCATAAAAAGTCATAAAAACGTCATAGTATAGTAGGGCATAAAAAGTCAAAAAAACGTCATAGTATAACAAGGTATAAAAAGTCATAAAAACGTCAAACTATAGTAAGGCAAAAAAAAAGTCATATATAGTGAGGTATAAAAATTCATGAAAACGTCATAGTATAACGAGGCATAAAAAGTCATAAAAATGTCATAGTATAGTAAGGCAAAAAAAGTCATTATATAGTGAGGTATAAAAAGTCATAAAAACGTCATAGTATAACAAGACATAAAAAGTCATAAAAACGTCATAGTATAGTAAGGCAAAAAAAGTCATTATATAGTGAGGTATAAAAAGTCATAAAAACGTCATAGTATAACAAGGTATAAAAAGTCATAAAAACGTCATAGTATAGGAAGGCAAAAAAAGTCATTATATAGTGAGGTATAAAAAGTCATAAAAACGTCATAGTATAACAAGGTATAAAAAGTCATAAAAAAGTCATAGTATAACAAGGCATAAAAAGTCATAAAAACGTCATAGTATAGTAGGGCATAAAAAGTCAAAAAAACGTCATAGTATAGTAAGGCATAAAAAGTCATTGTATAGTGAAGCATAAAAATTCATAAAATCGTCATAGTATAACAAGGCATAAAAAGTCATAAAAACGTCATAGTATAGTAAGGCAAAAAAAAGTCATTATATAGTGAGGTATAAAAAGTCATAAAAACGTCATAGTATAGTAAGGCATAAAAAGTCATAAAAATGTCATAGTATAGCAAGGCAAAAAAAAGTCATAAAAATATCATAGTATAGTAAGGTATAAAAAGTAATTGTATAGTAAAGTATAAAAACTCATAAAAACGTAATAGTATAACAAGGCATAAAAGGTCATAAAAACGTCATAGTATAACAAGGCATAAAAAGTCATAAAAACGTCATAGTATAACAAGGCATAAAAAGTCATAAAAACATCATCGTATTGTAAGGCAAAAAAAAGTCATTATATAGTGAGGTATAAAAAGTCATAAAAACGTCATAGTATAACAAGGTAAAAAAAGTCATAAAAACGTCATAGTATTGTAAGGCAAAAAAAGTCATTATATAGTGAGGTATAAAAAGTCATAAAAACGTCATAGTATAACAAGACATAAAAAGTCATAAAAACGTCATAGTATAGTAAGGCAAAAAAAGTCATTATATAGTGAGGTATAAAAAGTCATAAAAACGTCATAGTATAACAAGACATAAAAAGTCATAAAAACGTCATAGTATAGTAAGGCAAAAAAAGTCATTATATAGTGAGGTATAAAAAGTCATAAAAACGTCATAGTATAACAAGGTATAAAAAGTCATAAACACGTCATAGTATAGGAAGGCAAAAAAAGTCATTATATAGTGAGGTATAAAAAGTCATAAAAACGTCATAGTATAACAAGGTATAAAAAGTCATAAAAAAGTCATAGTATAACAAGGCATAAAAAGTCATAAAAACGTCATAGTATAGTAGGGCATAAAAAGTCAAAAAAACGTCATAGTTTAGTAAGGCATAAAAAGTCATTGTATAGTGAAGCATAAAAATTCATAAAATCGTCATAGTATAACAAGGCATAAAAAGTCATAAAAACGTCATAGTATAGTAAGGCAAAAAAAAGTCATTATATAGTGAGGTATAAAAAGTCATAAAAACGTCATAGTATAGTAAGGCATAAAAAGTCATAAAAATGTCATAGTATAGCAAGGCAAAAAAAAGTCATTATATAGTGAGGTATAAAAAGTCATAAAAACGTCATAGTATGACAAGGTAAAAAAAGTCATAAAAACGTCATAGTATTGTAAGGCAAAAAAAGTCATTATATAGTGAGGTATAAAAAGTCATAAAAACGTCATAGTATAACAAGACATAAAAAGTCATAAAAACGTCATAGTATATTAAGGCAAAAAAAAGTCATTATATAGTGAGGTATAAAAAGTCATAAAAACGTCATAGTATAACAAGACATAAAAAGTCATAAAAACGTCATAGTATAGTAAGGCAAAAAAAGTCATTATATAGTGAGGTATAAAAAGTCATAAAAACGTCATAGTATAACAAGGTATAAAAAGTCATAAAAAAGTCATAGTATAACAAGGCATAAAAAGTCATAAAAACGTCATAGTATAGTAGGGCATAAAAAGTCAAAAAAACGTCCTAGTATAGTAGGGCATAAAAAGTCAAAAAAATGTCATAGTATAAAAAGGCATAAAAAGTCATAAAAACGTCATAGTATTGTAAGGCAAAAAAAGTCATTATATAGTGAGGTATAAAAAGTCATAAAAACGTCATAGTATAACAAGACATAAAAAGTCATAAAAACGTCATAGTATATTAAGGCAAAAAAAAGTCATTATATAGTGAGGTATAAAAAGTCATAAAAACGTCATAGTATAACAAGACATAAAAAGTCATGAAAACGTCATAGTATAGTAAGGCAAAAAAAGTCATTATATAGTGAGGTATAAAAAGTCATAAAAACGTCATAGTATAACAAGGTATAAAAAGTCATAAAAAAGTCATAGTATAACAAGGCATAAAAAGTCATAAAAACGTCATAGTATAGTAGGGCATAAAAAGTCAAAAAAACGTCATAGTATAGTAGGGCATAAAAAGTCAAAAAAACGTCATAGTATAAAAAGGCATAAAAAGTCATAAAAACGTCATAGTAAAGTAAGGCAAAAAAAGTCATTATATAGTGAGGTATAAAAAGTCATAAAAACGTCATAGTATAGTAATGCAAAAAAAAGTAATTATATAGTGAGGTATAAAAAGTCATAAAAACGTCATAGTATAACAAGGCATAAAAAGTCATAAAAACGTCATAGTATATTAAGGCAAAAAAAAGTCATTATATAGTGAGGTATAAAAAGTCATAAAAACGTCATAGTATAACAAGGCATAAAAAGTCATAAAAACGTCATAGTATAGCAAGGCAAAAAAAAAGTCATTATATAGTGAGGTATAAAAAGTCATAAAAACGTCATAGTATAAAAAGGCATAAAAAGTCATAAAAACGTCATAGTATAGTAAGGCAAAAAAAGTCATCATATAGTGAGGTATAAAAAGTCATAAAAACGTCATAGTATAAAAAGGCATAAAAAGTCATAAAAATGTCATAGTATAGTAGGGCATAAAAAGTCAAAAAAACGTCATAGTATAGTAATGCAAAAAAAAGTCATTATATAGTGAGGTATAAAAAGTCATAAAAACATCGTAGTATAACAAGGTATAAAAAGTCATAAAAACGTCATAGTATAACAAGGTATAAAAAGTCATAAAAACGTCAAAATATAGTAAGGCAAAAAAAAAGTCATATATAGTGAGGTATAAAAATTCATGAAAACGTCATAGTATAACGAGGCATAAAAAGTCATAAAAATGTCATAGTATAGTAAGGCAAAAAAAGTCATTATATAGTGAGGTATAAAAAGTCATAAAAACGTCATAGTATAACAAGACATAAAAAGTCATAAAAACGTCATAGTATAGTAAGGCAAAAAAAGTCATTATATAGTGAGGTATAAAAAGTCATAAAAACGTCATAGTATAACAAGGTATAAAAAGTCATAAAAACGTCATAGTATAGGAAGGCAAAAAAAGTCATTATATAGTGAGGTATAAAAAGTCATAAAAACGTCATAGTATAACAAGGTATAAAAAGTCATAAAAAAGTCATAGTATAACAAGGCATAAAAAGTCATAAAAACGTCATAGTATAGTAGGGCATAAAAAGTCAAAAAAACGTCATAGTATAGTAAGGCAAAAAAAGTCATTATATAGTGAGGTATAAAAATTCATAAAATCGTCATAGTATAACAAGGCATAAAAAGTCATAAAAACGTCATAGTATAGTAAGGAAAAAAAAGTCATTATATAGTGAGGTATAAAAAGTCATAAAAACGTCATAGTATAGTAAGGCATAAAAAGTCATAAAAATGTCATAGTATAGCAAGGCAAAAAAAAGTCATAAAAATATCATAGTATAATAAGGTATAAAAAGTAATTGTATAGTAAAGTATAAAAATTCATAAAAACGTAATAGTATAACAAGGCATAAAAGGTCATAAAAACGTCATAGTATAACAAGGCATAAAAAGTCAAAAAAACATCATCGTATTGTAAGGCAAAAAAAAGTCATTATATAGTGAGGTATAAAAAGTCATAAAAACGTCATAGTATAACAAGGTAAAAAAAGTCATAAAAACGTCATAGTATTGTAAGGCAAAAAAAGTCATTATATAGTGAGGTATAAAAAGTCATAAAAACGTCATAGTATAACAAGACATAAAAAGTCATAAAAACGTCATAGTATAGTAAGGCAAAAAAAGTCATTATATAGTGAGGTACAAAAAGTCATAAAAACGTCATAGTATAACAAGGTATAAAAAGTCATAAAAAAGTCATAGTATAACAAGGCATAAAAAGTCATAAAAACGTCATAGTATAGTAGGGCATAAAAAGTCAAAAAAACGTCATAGTATAGTAGGGCATAAAAAGTCAAAAAAACGTCATAGTATAACAAGGCATAAAAAGTCATAAAAACGTCATAGTATATTAAGGCAAAAAAAAGTCATTATATAGTGAGGTATAAAAAGTCATAAAAACGTCATAGTATAACAAGGCATAAAAAGTCATAAAAACGTCATAGTATAGCAAGGCAAAAAAAAAGTCATTATATAGTGAGGTATAAAAAGTCATAAAAACGTCATAGTATAAAAAGGCATAAAAAGTCATAAAAACGTCATAGTATAGTAAGGCAAAAAAAGTCATCATATAGTGAGGTATAAAAAGTCATAAAAACGTCATAGTATAAAAAGGCATAAAAAGTCATAAAAATGTCATAGTATAGTAGGGCATAAAAAGTCAAAAAAACGTCATAGTATAGTAATGCAAAAAAAAGTCATTATATAGTGAGGTATAAAAAGTCATAAAAACGTCGTAGTACAACAAGGTATAAAAAGTCATAAAAACGTCATAGTATAACAAGGTATAAAAAGTCATAAAAACGTCAAACTATAGTAAGGCAAAAAAAAAGTCATATATAGTGAGGTATAAAAATTCATGAAAACGTCATAGTATAACGAGGCATAAAAAGTCATAAAAATGTCATAGTATAGTAAGGCAAAAAAAGTCATTATATAGTGAGGTATAAAAAGTCATAAAAACGTCATAGTATAACAAGGTATAAAAAGTCATAAAAACGTCATAGTATAGGAAGGCAAAAAAAGTCATTATATAGTGAGGTATAAAAAGTCATAAAAACGTCATAGTATAACAAGGTATAAAAAGTCATAAAAAAGTCATAGTATAACAAGGCATAAAAAGTCATAAAAACGTCATAGTATAGTAGGGCATAAAAAGTCAAAAAAACGTCATAGTATAGTAAGGCATAAAAAGTCATAAAAACGTCATAGTATAGTAAGGCATAAAAAGTCATTGTATAGTGAAGCATAAAAATTCATAAAATCGTCATAGTATAACAAGGCATAAAAAGTCATAAAAACGTCATAGTATAGTAAGGCAAAAAAAGTCATTATATAGTGAGGTATAAAAGGTCATAAAAACGTCATAGTATAACAAGGCGTAAAAAGTCATAATAACGTCATAGTATAGTAAGGCAAAAAAAGTCATTATATAGTGAGGTATAAAAAGTCATAAAAACGTCATAGTATAAAAAGGCATAAAAAGTCTTAAAAACATCATAGTATAGTAGGGCATAAAAAGTCAAAAAAACGTCATAGTATAACAAGGCATAAAAAGTCATAAAAACGTCATAGTATAATAAGGCAAAAAAAAGTCATTATATAGTGAGGTATAAAAAGTCATAAAAACGTCATAAAAACGTCATAGTATAGTAGGGCATAAAAAGTCAAAAAAACATCATAGTATAACAAGGCACAAAAAGTCATAAAAACGTCATAGTATAGTATGGCAAAAAAAAGTCATATATAGTGAGGTATAAAAAGTCAAAAAAACGTCATAGTATAAAAAGGCATAAAAAGTCATAAAAACGTCATAGTATAGTAAGGCAAAAAAAGTCATTATATAGTGAGGTTTAAAAACTCATAAAAACGTCATAGTATAACAAGGCATAAAAAGTCATAAAAACGTCATAATATAGTAAGGCAAAAAAAAGTCATTATATAGTGAGGTATAAAAAGTCATAAAAACGTCATAGTATAAAAAGGCATAAAAAGTCATAAAAACGTCATAGTAAGACAAAAAAAGTCATTATATAGTGAGGTATAAAAAGTCATAAAAACGTCATAGTATAGTAAGGGAAAAAAAAGTCATTATATAGTGAGGTATAAAAAGTCATAAAAACGTCATAGTATAGTAGGGCATTAAAAGTCAAAAAAACGTCATAGTATAACAAGGCATAAAAAGTCATAAAAACGTCATAGTATAGTAAGGCAAAAAAGAGTCATTATATAGTGAGGTATAAAAAGTCATAAAAACGTCATAGTATAAAAAGGCATAAAAAGTCATAAAAACGTCATAGTATAGTAAGGCAAAAAAGAGTCATTATATAGTGAGGTATAAAAAGTCATAAAAACGTCATAGTATAAAAAGGCATAAAAAGTCATAAAAATGTCATAGTATAGTAAGGCAAAAAAAGTCATTATATAGTGAGGTATAAAAAGTCATAAAAACGTCATAGTATAACAAGGTATAAAAAGTCATAAAAACGTCATAGTATAACAAGGTATAAAAAGTCATAAAAACGTCAAACTATAGTAAGGTATAAAAAGTAATTGTATAGTAAAGTATAAAAACTCATAAAAACGTCATAGTATAACAAGGCATAAAAGGTCATAAAAACGTCATAGTATAACAAGGCATAAAAAGTCATAAAAATATCATAGTATAGTAAGGTATAAAAAGTAATTGTATAGTAAAGTATAAAAAGTCATAAAAACGTCATAGTATAACAAGGCATAAAAAGTCATAAAAACGTCATAGTATAACAAGGCATAAAAAGTCATAAAAATATCATAGTATAGTAAGGCATAAAAAGTCATTGTATAGTGAAGCATAAAAATTCATAAAATCGTCATAGTATAACAAAGCATAAAAAGTCATAAAAACATCATAGTATAAAAAGTCATTACATAGTGAGGAATAAAAACTCATAAAAACATCATGTTATAACAAGGCATAAAAAGTCATAAAAACGTCATAGTATAGTAAGGCAAAAAAAAGTCATTATATAGTGAGGTATAAAAGGTCATAAAAACGTCATAGTATAACAAGGCGTAAAAAGTCATAAAAACGTCATAGTATAGTAAGGCAAAAGTCAAAAAAACGTCATAGTATAACAAGGCATAAAAAGTCATAAAAACGTCATAGTATATTAAGGCAAAAAAAAGTCATTATATAGTGAGGTATAAAAAGTCATAAAAACGTCACAGTATAACAAGACATAAAAAGTCATAAAAACGTCATAGTATAGTAAGGCAAAAAAAGTCATTATATAGTGAGGTATAAAAAGTCATAAAAACGTCATAGTATAACAAGGTATAAAAAGTCATAAAAAAGTCATAGTATAACAAGGCATAAAAAGTCTTAAAAACGTCATAGTATAGTAGGGCATAAAAAGTCAAAAAAACGTCATAGTATAGTAGGGCATAAAAAGTCAAAAAAACGTCATAGTATAACAAGGCATAAAAAGTCATAAAAACGTCATAGTATAGTATGGCAAAAAAAAGTCATATATAGTGAGGTATAAAAAGTCATAAAAACGTCATAGTATAAAAAGGCATAAAAAGTCATAAAAACGTCATAGTATAGTAAGGGAAAAAAAAGTAATTATATAGTGAGGTATAAAAAGTCATAAAAACGTCATAGTATAGCAAGGCATAAAAAGTCATAAAAACGTCATAGTATAGTAGGGCATTAAAAGTCAAAAAAACGTCATAGTATAACAAGGCATAAAAAGTCATAAAAACGTCATAGTATAGTAAGGCAAAAAAGAGTCATTATATAGTGAGGTATAAAAAGTCATAAAAACGTCATAGTATAAAAAGGCATAAAAAGTCATAAAAACGTCATAGTATAGTAAGGCAAAAAAGAGTCATTATATAGTGAGGTATAAAAAGTCATACAAACGTCATAGTATAAAAAGGCATAAAAAGTCATAAAAACGTCATAGTATAACAAGGCGTAAAAAGTCATAAAAACGTCATAGTATAGTAAGGCAAAAAAAGTCATTATATAGTGAGGTATAAAAAGTCATACAAACGTCATAGTATAAAAAGGCATAAAAAGTCATAAAAACGTCATAGTATAGTAGGGCATAAAAAGTCAAAAAAACGTCATAGTATAACAAGGCGTAAAAAGTCATAAAAACGTCATAGTATAGTAGGGCATAAAAATTAAAAAAAACGTCATAGTATAGTAGGGCATAAAAAGTTATAAAAACGTCATAGTATAGTAAGGCATAAAAAGTCATTGTATAGTAAAGCATAAAAAGTCATAAAAACATCATATTATAGTAGGGCATAAAAACAAAAAAAAACGTCATTGTATAGTAAAGCATAAAAAGTCATAAAAATGTCATAATATAGTAAGGCATAAAAAGTCATAAAAATATCATAGTATAGTAAGGCATAAAAAGTCATTGTATAGTAAAGCATAAAAAGTCATAAAAACGTCATAGTATAGTAAGGCATAAAAAGTCATTGTATAGTAAAGCATAAAAATTCATAAAAACGTCATATTATAACAAGGCATAAAAAGTCATGAAAATGTCATAGTATAGTAAGGCAAAAAAAGTCATTATATAGTGAGGTATAAAAATTCATAAAAACGTCATATTATAACAAGCCATAAAAAGTCATAAAAACGTCATAGTATAGTAGGGCATAAAAAGTCAAAAAAACGTCATAGTATAGTAAGGCATAAAAAGTCATGAAAACGTCATAGTATAGTAGGGCATAAAAAGTCAAAAAAACGTCATATTATAGTAAGGCAAAAAAAGTCATCATATAGTGAGGTATTAAAATTCATAAAAACGTCATAGTATAACAAGGCATAAAAAGTCATAAAAACGTCATAGTATAGTAAGGTAAAAAAAAGTTATTATATAGTGAGGTATAAAAAGTCATAAAAACGTCATAGTATAACAAGGCATAAAAAGTCGTAGTATAGTAAGGCATAAAAAGTCATTATATAGTGAGGTATAAAATCTCATAAAAACGTCACAGTATAACAAGGCATAAAAAGTCATAAAAACGTCTTAGTATAGTAAGGTAAAAAAAGTAATTATATAGTGAGGTATAAAATCTCATAAAAACGTCAGTATAACAAGACATAAAAAGTCATTGTATAGTAAAGCATAAAAAGTCATAAAAACATCACAGTATAATAAGGCTTAAAAATTCATTTAATATTGAGGCATAAAAAGTCAAAAAATACGTCATAGTATAGCAAGGCATAAAAAGTCAAAAAAACGTTATACTATAGTAAGGCATAAAAAGTGAAAAAAAGTCATAGTATAGTAAGGCATAAAAAGTCATAAAAACATAATTGTATATTAAGGCTTGTAAAGTCATTAAAACAACATAGTATAGTAAGTAATAAAAACTAATCTTATAGTAAGGCATAAAAAGTCATAAAAACGTCATAGTATAGCAAGGCATAAAAAGTCATTGTATATTAAGGCATAAAAAGTCATAAAAATGACATAGTATAGTAAGGCATAAAAGGTCATTGTATAGTAAGGCATAAAAAGTCATAAAAATGACATAGTATAGTAAGGCATAAAAGGTCATTGTA
Organism: Seriola aureovittata; assembly: GCF_021018895.1. Classification (NCBI taxonomy): domain Eukaryota; kingdom Metazoa; phylum Chordata; class Actinopteri; order Carangiformes; family Carangidae; genus Seriola; species Seriola aureovittata. The sequence goes on along the minus strand of NC_079366.1, from coordinate 30,969,408 downwards.
TAGTAAGGCATAAAAAGTCATAAAAACATCATAGTATAGTAGGGCATAAAAAGTCTTAAAAACGTCATACTATAGTAAGGCATAAAAAGTGAAAAAAAGTCATAGTATAGTAAGGCATAAAAAGTCATAAAAACATAATTGTATATTAAGGCTTGTAAAGTCATTAAAACAACATAGTATAGTAAGTAATAAAAACTAATCTTATAGTAAGGCATAAAAAGTCATAAAAACGTCATAGTATAGCAAGGCATAAAAAGTCATTGTATATTAAGGCATAAAAAGTCAAAAAAACGTCATAGTATAGCAAGGCATAAAAAGTCATTGTATAGTAAATCATAAAAGTCATAGTATAATAAGGCATAAAAACTCATAAAAACGTCATAGTATAGTAAGGCATAAAAAGTCATAAAAACGTCATAGTAAGACAAAAAAAGTCATTATATAGTGAGGTATAAAAAGTCATAAAAACGTCATAGTATAGTAAGGCAAAAAAAGTCATTATATAGTGAGGTATAAAAAGTCATAAAAAGTCATAGTATAGTAAGGCATAAAAGGTCATAAAAACGTCATAGTATAAAAAGTCATAGTATAGTAGGGCATTAAAAGTCAAAAAAACGTCATAGTATAACAAGGCATAAAAAGTCATAAAAACGTCATAGTATAGTAAGGCAAAAAAGAGTCATTATATAGTGAGGTATAAAAAGTCATAAAAACGTCATAGTATAAAAAGGCATAAAAAGTCATAAAAACGTCATAGTATAGTAAGGCAAAAAAGAGTCATTATATAGTGAGGTATAAAAAGTCATAAAAACGTCATAGTATAAAAAGGCATAAAAAGTCATAAAAATGTCATAGTATAGTAAGGCAAAAAAAGTCATTATATAGTGAGGTATAAAAAGTCATAAAAACGTCATAGTATAACAAGGTATAAAAAGTCATAAAAACGTCATAGTATAACAAGGTATAAAAAGTCATAAAAACGTCAAACTATAGTAAGGTATAAAAAGTAATTGTATAGTAAAGTATAAAAACTCATAAAAACGTCATAGTATAACAAGGCATAAAAGGTCATAAAAACGTCATAGTATAACAAGGCATAAAAAGTCATAAAAAGTCATAGTATAGTAAGGTATAAAAAGTAATTGTATAGTAAAGTATAAAAAGTCATAAAAACGTCATAGTATAACAAGGCATAAAAAGTCATAAAAACGTCATAGTATAACAAGGCATAAAAAGTCATAAAAATATCATAGTATAGTAAGGCATAAAAAGTCATTGTATAGTGAAGCATAAAAATTCATAAAATCGTCATAGTATAACAAAGCATAAAAAGTCATAAAAACATCATAGTATAAAAAGTCATTACATAGTGAGGAATAAAAACTCATAAAAACATCATGTTATAACAAGGCATAAAAAGTCATAAAAACGTCATAGTATAGTAAGGCAAAAAAAGTCATTATATAGTGAGGTATAAAAGGTCATAAAAACGTCATAGTATAACAAGGCGTAAAAAGTCATAAAAACGTCATAGTATAGTAAGGCAAAAGTCAAAAAAACGTCATAGTATAACAAGGCATAAAAAGTCATAAAAACGTCATAGTATAGTAAGGCAAAAAAAGTCATTATATAGTGAGGTATAAAAAGTCATAAAAACGTCACAGTATAACAAGACATAAAAAGTCATTGTATAGTAAAGCATAAAAAGTCATAAAAACATCACAGTATAATAAGGCTTAAAAATTCATTTAATATTGAGGCATAAAAAGTAAAAAAATACGTCATAGTATAGCAAGGCATAAAAAGTCAAAAAAACGTTATAGTATAGTAAGGCATAAAAAGTAATCTTATAGTAAGGCAAAAAAAGTCATAAAAATGACATAGTATAGTAAGGCATAAAAGGTCATTGTATAGTAAGGCATAAAAAGTCATAAAAATGACATAGTATAGTAAGGCATAAAAGGTCATTGTATAGTAAGGCATAAAAAGTCATAAAAACATCATAGTATAGTAGGGCATAAAAAGTCTTAAAAACGTCATACTATAGTAAGGCATAAAAAGTGAAAAAAAGTCATAGTATAGTAAGGCATAAAAAGTCATAAAAACATAATTGTATATTAAGGCTTGTAAAGTCATTAAAACAACATAGTATAGTAAGTAATAAAAACTAATCTTATAGTAAGGCATAAAAAGTCATAAAAACGTCATAGTATAGCAAGGCATAAAAAGTCATTGTATATTAAGGCATAAAAAGTCATAAAAACGTCATAGTATAGCAAGGCATAAAAAGTCATTGTATAGTAAATCATAAAAAGTCATAGTATAATAAGGCATAAAAACTCATAAAAACGTCATAGTATAGTAAGGCATAAAAAGTCATAAAAATTTCATAGTATAGTAAGGCATAAAAAGTCATAAAAATTTCATAGGATAGTAAGGAATAAAAAGTCATAAAAACGTCATAGTATAGTAGGGCATAAAAAGTCAAAAAAACGTCATAGTATAACAAGGCGTAAAAAGTCATAAAAACGTCATAGTATAGTAGGGCATAAAAATTAAAAAAAACGTCATAGTATAGTAGGGCATAAAAAGTTATAAAAACGTCATAGTATAGTAGGGCATAAAAAGTCATGAAAATGTCATAGTATAGTAAGGCAAAAAAAGTCATTATATAGTGAGGTATAAAAATTCATAAAAACGTCATATTATAACAAGCCATAAAAAGTCATAAAAACGTCATAGTATAGTAGGGCATAAAAAGTCATAAAAAAGTCATAGTATAACAAGGCATAAAAAGTCTTAAAAACGTCATAGTATAGTAGGGCATAAAAAGTCAAAATAACGTCATAGTATAGTAGGGCATAAAAAGTCAAAAAAACGTCATAGTATAACAAGGCATAAAAAGTCATAAAAACGTCATAGTATAGTATGGCAAAAAAAAGTCATATATAGTGAGGTATAAAAAGTCATAAAAACGTCATAGTATAAAAAGGCATAAAAAGTCATAAAAACGTCATAGTATAGTAAGGGGAAAAAAGAGTCATTATATAGTGAGGTATAAAAAGTCATACAAACGTCATAGTATAAAAAGGCATAAAAAGTCATAAAAACGTCATAGTATAACAAGGCGTAAAAAGTCATAAAAACGTCATAGTATAGTAAGGCAAAAAAAGTCATTATATAGTGAGGTATAAAAAGTCATACAAACGTCATAGTATAAAAAGGCATAAAAAGTCATAAAAACGTCATAGTATAGTAGGGCATAAAAAGTCAAAAAAACGTCATAGTATAACAAGGCGTAAAAAGTCATAAAAACGTCATAGTATAGTAGGGCATAAAAATTAAAAAAAACGTCATAGTATAGTAGGGCATAAAAAGTTATAAAAACGTCATAGTATAGTAGGGCATAAAAAGTCATGAAAATGTCATAGTATAGTAAGGCATAAAAAGTCATTGTATAGTAAAGCATAAAAAGTCATAAAAACATCATATTATAGTAGGGCATAAAAACAAAAAAAAACGTCATTGTATAGTAAAGCATAAAAAGTCATAAAAATGTCATAATATAGTAAGGCATAAAAAGTCATAAAAATATCATAGTATAGTAAGGCAAAAAAAGTCATTGTATAGTAAAGCATAAAAAGTCATAAAAACGTCATAGTATAGTAAGGCATAAAAAGTCATTGTATAGTAAAGCATAAAAATTCATAAAAACGTCATATTATAACAAGGCATAAAAAGTCATGAAAATGTCATAGTATAGTAAGGCAAAAAAAGTCATTATATAGTGAGGTATAAAAATTCATAAAAACGTCATATTATAACAAGCCATAAAAAGTCATAAAAACGTCATAGTATAGTAGGGCATAAAAAGTCAAAAAAACGTCATAGTATAGTAAGGCATAAAAAGTCATGAAAACGTCATAGTATAGTAGGGCATAAAAAGTCAAAAAAACGTCATATTATAGTAAGGCAAAAAAAAGTCATCATATAGTGAGGTATTAAAATTCATAAAAACGTCATAGTATAACAAGGCATAAAAAGTCATAAAAACGTCATAGTATAGTAAGGTAAAAAAAAGTTATTATATAGTGAGGTATAAAAAGTCATAAAAACGTCATAGTATAACAAGGCATAAAAAGTCGTAGTATAGTAAGGCATAAAAAGTCATTATATAGTGAGGTATAAAATCTCATAAAAACGTCACAGTATAACAAGGCATAAAAAGTCATAAAAACGTCTTAGTATAGTAAGGTAAAAAAAGTAATTATATAGTGAGGTATAAAATCTCATAAAAACGTCACAGTATAACAAGACATAAAAAGTCATTGTATAGTAAAGCATAAAAAGTCATAAAAACATCACAGTATAATAAGGCTTAAAAATTCATTTAATATTGAGGCATAAAAAGTCAAAAAATACGTCATAGTATAGCAAGGCATAAAAAGTCAAAAAAACGTTATACTATAGTAAGGCATAAAAAGTGAAAAAAAGTCATAGTATAGTAAGGCATAAAAAGTCATAAAAACATAATTGTATATTAAGGCTTGTAAAGTCATTAAAACAACATAGTATAGTAAGTAATAAAAACTAATCTTATAGTAAGGCATAAAAAGTCATAAAAACGTCATATTATAGTAAGGCATAAAAAGTCATAAAAACGTCATAGTATAACAAGGCGTAAAAAGTCATAAAAACGTCATAGTATAGTAAGGCAAAAAAAGTCATTATATAGTGAGGTATAAAAAGTCATACAAACGTCATAGTATAAAAAGGCATAAAAAGTCATAAAAACGTCATAGTATAGTAGGGCATAAAAAGTCAAAAAAACGTCATAGTATAACAAGGCGTAAAAAGTCATAAAAACGTCATAGTATAGTAGGGCATAAAAATTAAAAAAAACGTCATAGTATAGTAGGGTATAAAAAGTTATAAAAACGTCATAGTATAGTAGGGCATAAAAAGTCAAAAAAACGTCATTTTATAGTAAGGCAAAAAAAAGTCATCATATAGTGAGGTATAAAAATTCATAAAAACGTCATAGTATAACAAGGCATAAAAAGTCATAAAAACGTCATAGTATAGTAAGGTAAAAAAAAGTTATTATATAGTGAGGTATAAAAAGTCATAAAAACGTCATAGTATAACAAGGCATAAAAAGTCGTAGTATAGTAAGGCATAAAAAGTCATTATATAGTGAGGTATAAAATCTCATAAAAACGTCACAGTATAACAAGGCATAAAAAGTCATAAAAACGTCTTAGTATAGTAAGGTAAAAAAAGTAATTATATAGTGAGGTATAAAATCTCATAAAAACGTCACAGTATAACAAGACATAAAAAGTCATTGTATAGTAAAGCATAAAAAGTCATAAAAACATCACAGTATAATAAGGCTTAAAAATTCATTTAATATTGAGGCATAAAAAGTAAAAAAATACGTCATAGTATAGCAAGGCATAAAAAGTCAAAAAAACGTCATAGTATAGTAAGGCATAAAAAGTAATCTTATAGTAAGGCAAAAAAAGTCATAAAAACGTCATAGTATAGTAAGGCATAAAAAGTCATAGTATAGTAAGGCATAAAAAGTCATAAAAATGACATAGTATAGTAAGGCATAAAAGGTCATTGTATAGTAAGGCATAAAAAGTCATAAAAACATCATAGTATAGTAGGGCATAAAAAGTCTTAAAAACGTCATACTATAGTAAGGCATAAAAAGTGAAAAAAAGTCATAGTATAGTAAGGCATAAAAAGTCATAAAAACATAATTGTATATTAAGGCTTGTAAAGTCATTAAAACAACATAGTATAGTAAGTAATAAAAACTAATCTTATAGTAAGGCATAAAAAGTCATAAAAACGTCATAGTATAGCAAGGCATAAAAAGTCATTGTATATTAAGGCATAAAAAGTCATAAAAACGTCATAGTATAGCAAGGCATAAAAAGTCATTGTATAGTAAATCATAAAAGTCATAGTATAATAAGGCATAAAAACTCATAAAAACGTCATAGTATAGTAAGGCATAAAAAGTCATAAAAATTTCATAGTATAGTAAGGCATAAAAAGTCATAAAAATTTCATAGGATAGTAAGGAATAAAAAGTCATAAAAACGTCATAGTATAGTAAGGCACAAAAAGTCATTGTATAGTAAGGTATAAAAAGTCATAAAAATTTCACAGTATAGTAAGGCAAAAAAAGTCATAAAAACGACATAGTATAGTAAGGCATAAAAAGTCATTGTATAGTGAGGCATAAAAACTAATAAAAATGTCATAGTATAATAAGGCATAAAAAGTAATAAAAATATCATAGGATAATAAGGCATAAAAAGTCATAGTATAGTAAGGCATAAAAAGTCATTGTATAGTGAGGCATAAAAAGTAATAAAAATGTCATAGGATAATAAGTCATAAAAAGTCATAGTATAGTAAGGCATAAAAAGTCATAAAAACGTCATAGTATAGTAAGGAATAAGTCATAAAAACGCCATAGTATAGTAAGGCTTAAAAAGTCATAGTATAATAAGGCATAAAAAGTTATTGTATAGCGAGGCATAAAAAGTCATAAAAATGACATAGTTATAGTAAGACATAAAAAGTCATGAAAATTTCATAGTATAGCAAGGCATAAAAATCATAATATAATAAGGCATAAAAAGTAAAAAAAAATTCATAGTTAAGTAAGGCATAAAAAGTCGTAAAAACGTCATAGTATTATAAGACAAAAAAGGTCCTACTATAGCAAAGCAAAAATCATCATCATACAGTAAAACATAAAACTCCATAAAACGTCATAATATAATAAAGCAATAAAAAGCCATAAAAATGTCACTGTATAAGGTGTCAAAAATGTCAGAAAAAAATCTTACTATATAAGGCGTTGGAAACTTCCCAAAAACTTAATAGAAAAGTAAGGCATCTAAAAAATATTTTAAAAATGCCATAGCATAATAAGGCACAAAAAGCAATAAAAATGCCACTGAATAAGGAGTCAAAAATGCCAGAACCTCATAGTATAGTATGGCGTCAGAAATTTCCCAAAAATATCATAGTATAGTAAGGCATCAAAAATGTCATAAAAACTTTATAGTATAGTAAATTATTAAGTGTCATAAAAACTTTATAGTATAGTAAGGTGTCAAAAACATAGTACATTAAGTCAAAATGTGTGGTGTGTATTTGTGGTCAATCACTTTAAGACTGTCATGGACTCATTAAATATGCATATAATCTTTTCTCGTCTCTTCTGATGTTGGGGGATTTGCGATCCTTCACTGATTCTGACTCTGAGCTAAAATAGCCTTTGTTAGCCAGGCTACTGTAGCCAATCTAATTGATGACAGAAATTCCTTTAAAATACATCAGAATTAAATGTGCTATCACTGACCCTGCTCTCCACTAACATGGCAGATTTGCTAATTAGGTAAAAGACTAATTTTCCCATCACTGACTCATCGTTCCAATGAAACACAAACACAAACACAAATACTTTTGTATTTAAAAAAGGTTTTATTGAGGCTGTACAGGCTGTTAATGTTCCCTCTTTGGCTGATGCTCAGTACAGACAGACAGTACTTCATGTCACAGACCGAACATGATGCACATAAGACCAGTCAGCAGGGCTGCACAACACTGACCAACCATGTTTATCTCTTCCTACTGCCACTGCAGGACACATTCAAGACAATGTGAATTAACATGAAAGGTGTTTTTACATAAGGCACAACATGTCTGTTCCCCCAGTAATTTAATCAAGTTATTAAAAATGAACTTCAGTATTTACCACAGTCAGTGATGTGCTGTTGTTGTGCGGCCCTGCTGGACTGATCCTCCCTGATGGGTTTTCAGTTAACAATTAAAAAAACAAAACCTGAGCTGAGTTTCCCAAAGCCAACGTGACACTAACCTGCCGTTCACTTCACCTACAACCCACTGAGCCCAGTGATGTGTCTGTGGTGTAATCATCAGTATTTATACAATATGTGAGGAGCTAAAAAAATGACACATGATAAATTGAGTTTCACAATACACTAATAAGACGGTTTTTACCTGTTTCACAAAGTGTTTGATAAAACAAAAATGGCAGCCCCCATGAGTGATCATTACAGAGCCCAGAAGTTTTCCCAAAGTTTCTTGTGCTCACTGGAAAATTTTCTGATAGAAAGTTTTCTCATAGAAATGTCATCTGTTGCTAAATTTGGAGGCTGAAGTGAAAACATTTTCGCATCAGATAACGTCTCTGTGACGACTCTTCAGCAATAATGTCTTTATTTTTTAGTCTAAGGTGAAAATAAAAGTCAAGCTTTTAAATATTTGTATCAGCTTCAAAATCCAGTACCGGGGCTCGAACTGCCATTATTGTTTATATAAAGAAAACCCCAAAAACTGAAAGAATTTGACATTTGTTTTTAGCAGCAGGTAGAGCAGTGTGGAAGCCTGGAAATATTAAAATGAAATCAAAATCAAATTATATATGCAATTAAAAATGTTAAAATTAAAAAAACTTTTCCACAAAAAAAAAAAGAAAATTGCATTTGAATTTGAATTATGCCCAGTTTTCTAATGTTTGAGAATTTTCCTTCAAAACAGTTTGATTAAATTGGTTTAAAGGATTTCATTTTAATATCGACAGTAATAAACCTCCGTATTTCACAATTATGAAAGTGTCTTTAAAACCAAACATTTGTTGTCTCAAGTCTTGAATGTAAAATTATGTTTACATGAGACGTTCAAACCGAAGCTGCAACCCAACAAACACCCACTTGGGCTCTAGACACAACCTGCACACACCTACACAGTTATCATCATCATCATCATCATCATCATCATCATCATCATCATCATCATCATCATCATCATCATCAGGTAGATCTCAGGCTAACATCAGCACCATTAAAAAAAACAAAAAACAATACCATCTGCATATCAGGTAAATATTTACAAGTTCATATAAAAAATACATTGTGTTTTAGCACAGACAACAGAATAAATCTTGTAAGTATTAAAATGTTTTTTTAGCCCTTAATAAACTCTGACACTGTTCCAGGATCTGTCACTGGCTCATAGTGACGCAGAGTTCATTTCCACAATGCTGAACATACATGTCAGTAATGGGGAAGAAATAAAACTACTCTAATTTTATGATATATGATACTAAAATACAGAATAATTTAGGATTGGCAAAGTTTTATTTACCAATGAAAAACTTGAGTCAGCTTCATTTAACTGTTATTCACCTCATCACCAATTAAACAAGAAGAAAATGTGGTTTTATGTGTAATTTAATTTGGCTATTTAAAAAAAAGATTGATCAATCAGACAAACCTGTCAGTAAAAGGCAGCACGTTCATGTAAAACAGGTATTCTTAGTCAACCACATCTGCACAGACTGCATCAAAAGAGACGTGTCAACAAACATGATGCTCATGAGACATTTGACATCACGTATGTGTTAAAATCACTGCAGTTCAGTTGAAACATCACGAGGAGCTCCTGATTATTTCTAATTTAGTCAGAAAAGTATTTGCTAATGTGCACATAGAAAAAATTGATGAACATGATGGAACCAACAGTGCCACCATGTGGCCAGAGTTAGAAATGTTTGACATTTTGGTTCATAACTCTTGAACCATGATCATCATCCTCGATTAATTTGTTGTTACAAACTGTTTTGTTGTAACTAACTGACAGTTTCTTGTAGGTGTAAACTCTAGTCTACACTCTTGAACACTTTGTGCTGTTGCGGCCATATTTTGGTAAGGATGAATTTGATTGGGTGTAACTCACTAACCATGAGTCAGTCTAACTTGAAAATTTGCTACTCATACAAGTTACTCATAGAAATCTGCTGTCAGCCAATCATTATGATTGTCATTTATCAGTGTGAGTATTTAGAAGCAGATCTGGTTGTTCAGCCTCTTCTGATATATGTGCTGATACTGTATACATTATTGGATGTTGTCAGTATGTGATTGGTGTCCAGCTTCTTGTAAGATGACTTCTGATAAAAACCATTGACTTGTTTGGTGGATGAAATTCAAGAACTCAGACCTAAACAGTCATATATGGAGTTCTTGTTGAGTCAAGAAATCTCAGTGAGATTCTTCATGTTTAACTTTGCACAACGTATTGAAGAATTTAAGTTGTCTTTATCTGAAACAGAAATTTCATTTTCAGAAACCTTACGACATTTTTAGAATTATATCTGATTGTTTCTCACACTTATCTTTCAGACCACATCTGTGAGAATTCAATAAGAGTTTTACATTAAAAACACAACCTGAAGTTCATCATTCAGTACCTTTTCAAATAATTATCATCTGGTGAAAGGGTTTTCAGCTACCTGCTGTCTTTCAAAAAAAATCCCTGTATTCTTTTTTTAGTCACTTATTTCTAATATCGTAATGAAACTCAAATTAAAAACACATGCTGCACAAAAAGATCTGAAACCAAATCTGAATTCAACAGTAACAGGAAGAAAGTTAATTATCTCACCTCAAGTGTGACGTCATAAATACAGTGAGGTCTGAACAGTTTACAAAGGCCAACAAAACGTAAAACTCTCAACTCTAAAATGATTGTAGAAACGTTCAATTCAAGTAAGAAAAGTAGAAAACACCAAAATTCAGTTAAGTGTGTTTTGTCTTTTTTTTCCTCTCCCAGTGGCAGCAGTGTTATTGTCGCTCTGCAGACTCACAGGTTCCTCTCCACACATTGACCATCGGCAGCGTCTGGGCAGCGGCAGGTGAACCCGCCGAGCCGCGGCAAACACAGGTGAGAACAGCCACCGTTGTTGGAGCAGTAATTATAAGCTGACGGGAAAGACAAGGGAAGAAGGTTAGGAAGTCTTTAATATCAAGGCTGCTGCTTTAGATTAAGTCAATCAATTCCTCTGTGTGAGAGCTGCTCCAGCTCAGTCATTGAGTCTTTGTTCTATTAATGTTTTTGTTGTATTCCAACAACTTTTATGAGTCTACATAGGAGGTTAAATAAAAGTTAAATAAAAATATTAATAAATATTAATAATAATTATGTCTTAAAAACAAACAACCCCAATGTTTATACATCTCAAATATGCTAAGGGCGATTCACGGCAACTGTTCTCCAAAGCAATCGATTCATTTTCAGAATAAAATGTGTTTTTCCTGCTTCGAGTTATGATGTTAACTGTTTTATCCTGTGATATTAAACATGCTAATTGTGGCTGCATGAAACGATTATTTTCTATGTTGATTGATTAATCATTTTTGTCAGAAAAACAGTGAAAAAAGCCGATCTGTAAGAGACCAAAGTGATGTCTTCCTGTGATGTGCGTCTGCATCACTGAAGCCAATGAGGAGATACACATCTTGACGCACTGTCAACAATCCAGTACGTTAAAGATACATACAAGCTACTACTAATGCAATACGATACGATTCAGCCCTATTGTGTAACTCTCATGTGATCACATGAAGGGATAGCCAATCAGAGGTATAGATTGACACCTAAATCTGCCATATTGTACATTCTTAAAAAAAATCCTTGCAGCTTTTTTAGTGGTTTGCTATTCTGCAAGAACATAGAATATATATATAATAATAATTAAAAAAAATGTAATTATTACAAGTTTGATAAATATGGTCCCCGAGCAGAGCTTTAAGGTGGACGCATATTTCTTGGCTGAAGCATTAGTTTCAGATAAAACTCTCCGAACAGCCAAGGAGTGAAAACGCTGTTGCCCACATTAAATGTCTCTGTTAACAGATCAGACCGCTGGTGATGCAGTGTAAAAAAAACTGATGACTAAACATACTGCCAAGTAAAATAGAAATGTTTAGTGTGGCTGCAGCTTCAGGAAGTGGAGAATCAGTTCATCACTGGCGGCTGAAACTCATCGACCCATTAGTGTAACAGAGAAAGCAGCAGGTGGACGCAGACGGTGAAGCTGTTTCTCATCGCTGCCTGCTGTATAGTTCAGGGCTCAGAGCCAGCTGTGACTCTCCCTATCCACAGCTGGTTTCACCACGGAGTTCCCACGCTTATATCCATCCACACGCTATACGAGTCTGGAATCAATTACTACGCTCAGCGAACACATCTGTACTCCCACTGCATTAAACTGCTCCGCTGATCCAAGACTCCACAGAGCTGTGAGCTTATAGAGTCCTGGTGTTAGAACAGACAGGGGAACATGGCCGGCCTCAGTGTTCAAGGGCAAGCTCACCCAAATCACACACAAAGAATTACAATTTCCAAATCACGTGGTCTCTACAGTTTTCACTTTTAAATGTAAGACTTTTTAATATCGAATGGAGCTCAATTAAAACCTTTTTTTTTACCGTCACACAGATCGAAGAATGATGAAAATGAAACAATGTCAATAATATTACATTACAATATCCACCCCCTGTTCCATCAAATTCAAGTGTGCACTTCCTGTTTCGGTGCGAGGAGTTCACCTTAGTTCAACGGTGAATGAGCGGATTTGCTCGTTTGGCAAATAGTTTTTGGAAGTGGAGAAGTTATTAATGTGGCATGCTTTATCTTTATTAATATTATTCATTTAATACATTATCCCATGACCAGACTAGAAACTGTTGTTATACAGTCTGTGATTGTTCTGATCAATGTTTTAATTATGAGTTTAATTAATGAGTGGGTGTAAATTTTGTTCAACAGAAACGTATTGTGACTGAATATGAATATTCTGATTTTCATATCACATTTCTGTTACTTCCCAGCTGTATGTACCAATAATCCTAGTTATATGATCAATCAGTTAACGTTTCCTGGATCTGGACTCATGTATGGGTCACTGAACAGGCCTTCACAGGTCCAGCTGTTTCCCCCTGCTTCAAGTGTTTATGCTAAGCTAGGCTAAGTGCTTTCTTTCCGATCTTCATCTCACTCACAGAGAGAAAAGAAATAACCATATCTTCCAAAATGTAGCTATTCCTTTAAACTTTACCACATATGATTGTTTATCTCCTTCCTTATTTCCTTGATTCCTTTCCTTCATCATTTCCTGTCGTTTCATTGAACAGACCGAGGGGTTGACTGAAATGAGTTGTACCTTGTGGACACTGCGTGGGCGTCGTGGTGATGCCGTAGAGCCGAGAGCGTTTCTGTGGCAGAAACTCTTCTGTCTCTTTCTCCGAGTGACGGTCCACAGCGACCACCGCCTCCCTGTGAACAACCCCAAAGGTTAAATCGCGTAAACATTTAACCGAGACCACACAGTGAAGTTTGAGCAACCTCAAATTTAGACCGCTGTTAAACACACTTAAGTCTCTTAAGTGACAGTTTCAGTCAAACAACAGAGCAGCGTTTACAGCACAGTGATGCTGTTTATTTCAAATCCACTCAGTCCCTGAGCCTGTTAATGGAAATGAGATTGAAGGTTTTGGAGAGTTTCATTGTTGTCGTGCGATTACTAAAACCATCTACTTAAAACCTGTTGAATCTGTTGATGAGTGAATCTGTTTGTCAGTCCGTACCTCCTCCAGTCGGTGTAATAGAGGTTCCTTCCAAACGAGACGAGAGCGAAGGGATACTGGATCCCATCAACGATCTGCCTCCTCAGCCGCCGGTGAGGATCCATACACTCCAACTTACGAGTTCCTGCAGACCGATCAACAAATCGTCAGCGAGGGAAACACGATCATGAAATCATCTGGAGCTACAGCAGCTCTCACAGAAGTTTTTACTCTAAATGAATCTGAGGAAGGTATTCTTCATTATTCTGACCTGCGTCGGCCCAACACAGCTGCTGGTTGTCAGGGTCAAAGGTCAGACCGTTGGGAAGTCCCAGGTCATCTTTCACCAGGATGGTCCGGTCTGTCCCGTCCATGTTGGACATCTCAATTTTAGGCCCGTCTCTGTTCCAGTCTGCCCAGTACAGCCGCCTGAAACCAACAGAACCAAACCAGTTAGAACAAACTAGACCAGTTGCTACTACTAGTACTCAACGTTGTGACTGAAATACTGTTTCAGATTAATCAGTCTCATCACTCACCCGTATGCCGGGTTGGCGACGATGGGCCGAGGGTTCACCAGGTCGGTGTCAAACAGGACTCGACGCTGGCTGCCGTCCAGCTTGGAGACTTCCACGGTGTCTTTCATGGAGTCGGTCCAGAAGAGGAGTCGGGACACATGATCGATGGCAATGCCTTCAGGACTCTGCAGCTCTGAAGACAGAAGGTTCGGTTCACACTCTCAGATTTGACAATCACTGACTAGGTTTGTGATTAACCTTGGAGGATAACACCCTCTGGGTTCATTCAGGTGACTTCCAAAAAAAAGAAAAAACACTGGAAACTATTTTTATTATTGTAGTGTATTCAACTGTGGGACCAGAGACTCCAACTGCTACTGTTTCATGCAATAATTTAATAGATCTAGGTTTTGTCCTGATATGATTTGTCAAGTGTACTGCATCTGTACAGTACGTGTCAGATTTCTATTTTCACGCACTGAGATTGAGGTGGTCAATGGTTCCTGCTGGAAGAAAGAGGTTAAAGAGTAGATATTATCAATTGAAACCATGCAAAATTTTCATTGTTATGGGGTGTAATGAACATAGCCCCTAATTAGAGGGCCAGTAATTAGGTAGTACGACTTTTCATCATGATCAAATAATCTAGAGTAGTGGTTCCCAACCTGTGGGCTGGGGCCCACTGGTGGGCTGCGAAGGTATTGCAAGTGAGCAAATCGTGTGCAAAACAATTTAACAACAACCTATGTACAATTGTAGAGAAAATTTAATTAATTAGTAATTATTAAAGCCTATCACTGTAATAAGCCAATGTTTGATTGATATTAAAATAAAAACTGTTCTAAGGAGACATTAATTGGCTTCCATTTTGTTACAGGCTTGGATGTGGGCCGTCAACATTTTTGAGATTTTCAAGTGGGTCAGGAGTTGGAAAAGGTTGGGAAAGATTTGAACGGCAGAACAACTACTAATGAAAGTTAAACTGTTGTGCACATTTCCACTTTCTTTGTTTTCTGCCAATGTGACTGTGCATTTATTTCTAATCGAGTGACGTCTGTTGTACCTTTAGTCACGACTGGGACGATGTCTCCTCCGCTCAGACTGGCTTTGCTGATCGCCGGCCCGGTGATGTCGGTCCAGTAAACCATCTTCTCCACGCAGTCGTAGGCCAAGGCGATCACCACCCGGTCCTGAGAGGAAACACAGGAGGAGACAGATGGTTTCATTCATCTGGAGACCTTTTCAAAGAGTCTTTTGTCTGAAGCGACAGAGCGTCAGCTCGACGACGCCGACATTGACGGAGAGCTCTGTGTTCAGCTGAAGTGCATTAACGCTGCTGAATGACTGAAGATTTATGGACTTCATGACAGAGAAGAAAAGAGTTCAGATGCTGAAATCTGCTGAAGAACAAACGGAGGATTGTTTCATTGTTTCATGATGAACAGTGACAGTGTGTGACTCTGTACGTTCTTCAACATCTTTACATACGAGGACAAAAACAGGAAGAAGCCAAGAATCATTTTTGTCATGATGTTCCAAGATCTCAGTCGTTATCCTCAGGCTGTCGCTTTTTATTCCAAATTCATTCATTCATGGAGAAAATTTAATATTCGAACGGTAACAACATTCGAAATTCAAAATTTATGCTTTTAAAAGTGACTACACTTCCCCGTTGATCTGTCAGTAAACTGAGCTAATCAATAAACATTTGCGACAAAGATACAAACTGCCTTCTTCTCCAAATCACAACAAATCTCAGGACCAGCCTCCAGCCGCAACCCAGGTGAGGCTGCCTGCTTTTCACCACCAGTAAGATAGCCTAGCTTAGCACAAAGACTGGAAGCAGAAGGAAACTGCTAAAAAAAAAGGGTTGGTTACCTTTGGAGACCTGACATATTTATGTTCTGAGAAGCTAAACCTTTGATTAGCCATGCTAGCAGCGTGTGGTCCAGACTATCCCAACAGCTATTGGATGAATTGTTATGACATTTGGTTCAGACATTCATGTTCTCCAGAGGATGAATCCCACTGACTCTGATGATCCTTGTCCAATACTTTGGTTTATGACCCAATACCTCCAAAACTAATGACATTGCCATCAGCCACAGTTGTACTTTGAGTTTAATGCTAACATGCTAACAGGCTAAACCAAGATGGTGAACATGGTAAACATTACACCTGCTAAATGTTCCTGTTTCTTTCATCGTCTCCTGGTTTATTTAAAAAAAATAATAAGAATCCAGGATTTGATCAAAACTGGGATCAATAATCAGAGTCAGAACTGAAGAATCTTATTTCTTGGAAGGTCGTTGGCAGGTTTGAATGTCGTCTGTTTCAGTCTTACAGGGATGTGCAGCAGAGGTTTGGCCTCCTCCTTCTTGATGTTGTATCCGTCCATAGGAACATGTTCGATTTTCCCGCTCTGAGCAAACAGCAGGTGTGTTCCCGGGGCGACGGGGTGAACGTCAGGACGCGGCGTCGGACCCACAGGAGGAGGAGTCACAACCTGGTTGATACCTGTGTAGGAGGAACGTTGTTGATTAATGGTTCATGTGACTTAGATTTTAAGAGTCATGGTGTTTGGAGGACTGAGTCGACTCACAGAGAGGCGTGTTGCCGGGTCCGGTGCGGGTGTTGGGGATCTCCTGACCGTTGGCGTCCACACACCAGCACTGTCCGATGCTGACGTGACACTGCGTGGGCTCATAGGCGCCGTGGTCGTCACACTGCGGGACGTACCGACTGACGGCGGGCCGAGGGCGTAAGAAGGAGAAGAAGCCGGGGGCGGAAGAGGCAGAGTCCTGGGCGCTCTCTCTCTGACGCTCACACTGGGTCTTCTCCCGCTCTGAGGACACAGAATAACAGTCAGAGTGAGACATCTGCAGAATCTAGATGTTGTTGTCATGAGTGTGAAGATCTCTGCTACAAAATCCTAGAAGTCTTTTTAGACTCTCGCCTTAATGTGGGTTCAAATCTAGTTAGTCTGTAGCTATGACAACGCCCCCATGAGGCTGTTAGTGTCACTGCACACCGTGGCGTGCGATGAAAGCCCCTTGTTACCTAAATTGAAAGGGTTTGCGCTGTACGGTGGCCTTTTTAGGACATTAGACTCTACACTGTCAGGACTCTAACATAACATTTAGCAGGTTTATACTTAGTATGATGACATGCTAATATTTAGCATATTAGGCTGTTAGCATGGAAACATTAGCATATTTTTATTTCATCAGACTTAATCAGTGTTAATCGATAATATTGGTTGATGCCTTACACTGTCATAAAACTGCTTGATTTTGATCAGCTGTCATTTTTTAATCAACCTAACAAATAATCTGCACCACAGCTGACACGTCTGAGTTTATTTAACTTTGTTTAAAGTTTTCTCTGTCGTGAACAGACAGATTTCGGGACGTGGCAGCTGCAGATAAACATGTGATTGAGCTGCGGAGAGAACCACAGATTAGAGACGAGCAGGAGGATCTTCGTCTCTGCGGTCACATCCAGGGGCCACGGTGACATCTGGAAGAGCCTCTGTCTCTTCACACTCTTATCCTCAAGGGTATCTATCTGCGAGACGAACCACTAACCAGCCATAACAATCGTGTCTGGCAGACAGCAGAGTGTCCTCACGGCAACACGTCTGCTCCCAACAATCAGCCCGAGACAAAACCACAAGAAGACCCCTGAGAGAGGGGATCAAAGACCGACTGCGGAGACAAAGGGAAACAGAGCTGCTGACAGCACGAGACGCTGTGACAAGTTTTGACAGGGGACAGTAAATGATGCCTTTCAGGGGCCAGGTCATAAAAAAGGATGAAAATATGACAAAACTTCGGTTTGGAGGAGCGAAGCTGTAATTAGCTCCCAGTTCCTGACACCTGGTATCACTGAGGGAGTCTGCAGCTCTGGCTCGACGCCAAACCACCAACACACAACAACAACAACAACAACAACAACAACAACAACACACTCAGAGGTGCAGAACTCTGTCAACTACACATGAGTAAGACCATCAGGAGAAAGACTTCAGTGAAATATCAGGATTTACAAAATAAAAGTCTAAAAGCAGTAGCAGCAAAAAGTAAACTCAAATATTCAAGTAAGATTATTATGATGATTTTGTTTAGGACACAAGGAGAGAAAGGGAAAAGTTTTTTATAATGGTTATTAAAGTTATAATCTGAAACTTTTCCACATTAAAATGTCTAAAAACAGCTAGACCTCAGTTCTATGTTCTATGTTCGTGTTGTGTTCTTACATCTTACATTATGTTTCTATCAACTCTTAAACCAGAGAAATCTGTGATTTTAATCATGGTAACGTTTCATGGTCGCCTCTTGATGACATCATATCCTCTATGTGAATGCCTCTGTGTTGTTTTTGCCTGACAGAAGCTCAACATTAGCATTTATCCAGTTTTAAGTCACATTTTTAAGATTCACTTTTTCCACCTCGGTGGTTTCAGGATTTTAGTCGTCGGACGTCTGGATCTGAAGTTATCAGAGGAAATGTTAGACAGCTCAGCCCAGAGACATCCTGCGTCACTGACGATCATTCAGCTGCTGGTAAAAACCTCCTGAATGTCTGGTTCATAAGTTATCAAAGAAACAACCAAAACCAAGGTTAGCATCAATCTCAGCTCCGACTTTTCTTCTTGTGTATCTGCCGTAGAGCGTCAACGAAACACTGATTTTTAAAGTGAAACTGTTTTCTTCAGTGTTTCTACTGGTTTTAATCCCCTGTCTGTTTGTTGTGGAGAGGAGGAAACCTCTGAGGATAATTCAGCTGCTGCTAAAAATCTCATGAACCACCGACACTGAAGGAATCCAAACCAGGAGAAGCTAACCACAACAACTCCCATGATCCCTCGCTGCTTCACGGCGTCACCCACACCGTCTTTTGTTCTTGGTTTGATTGAGAAGTTACAGACTGTTTATTTAACATGTTGTATGTCAGCTCCAGTGACCTGCACCTCAGGTTTCCTGTCTCCAGTCGCCGACTCATCAGGACGAGACAGTTAATTATTCTTTAATTACTGTGTCTGTCAGTGTCAGAGCTCAAGGGTTATGAACCTGAGCAGATCTGCGGCTGCACAGCGAGATGAGCCTCAGCTGTTTGTTGAGTCTAACATGAATGTGTTTACACTTCAGCGCGTCACTCGTCCCTGTGCTACAGAAGACCAGGTGTTTCCACGCCGCAGAGTTACGCAGCTTCCTTTTGTGTCTGTTAAAAACAGCTTCAGTCTGCGCGCTGCACCAACGCCGGAGTCAGTTACCTACCTGTGGATATGGGGCTGCACTGGAATCCGTCGCCGTGGAAACCAGGATGGCACTGGCAGCTGTAAGAGCCCTGTGTGTTGGAGCAGAAGGCGTCGCGGTGGCATCGATCCTGCTGACATTCGTCTACGTCTGAACAGACACAGAGAAACTAAGATGAAGACAAATATTATAATAATCATAATAATGATGATAAGCTTCATTTATATTGCACCTTTCACAACACAGTTACAGTACGAAAGAATGAAATATGCATCTTTGTTGGACCTGCAGCTTCTGTGGTGACGCACCAACAAGCAGCTGCTGGTGTTTGGCGATAAACATTTCTTATGGTCAATAAACCTAATTTCCATAAAAATATATTCCTCGTTCTTGAGTAAAAAACGAGGAACGATCTGAACGTTTTATCTGGCCTTGAGATTTTTAAGTGGAGCATGAGCTGGAGAAGGTTGGGAAACACAGCTTTACATTTTAACGACCATCATAAACTCTATCTTTAAGCTCCACGACCTCCAAGAGTCTGAACACGGTCCGATCAGCAGCTTGGTGGACAGGCTCTGCAGAGACGTCTCGTCCTGCTGTTTCCTGTCCACACACACTGTCCTCCGGCCGAGCTGCGAGAACATTCTTCACATTACAGACTCTCCGGAGCTGAAGCCCGACGAGGGAGGAGGGAGATGTATATACAAGAGATGAGCTGCACAGCTGTAAGGCAGGGCTCTGCATTTCCTGTCCAGGTGGAAGCATTTCCTGTCCCCCGGGGGCCCACAGAGCCGAGGAGAGGAGCCTGATCCTCCTCAGCCTCTGCAGGTCATCATGTAAAACTCTCAATGACTCTTCACGTCTGTTCACACACAGACATCTCCCTCACATCTCTTTTACATTTACAGCCAGTAACTACGTTCACCTGTCAGTAACATTTATTATCAAGTCATGGAATGGTTTTCTTTATTGTTGCTCTATAAAATCTGACAAAAGATGCTTAAAAGACCATTTAACTGCTGTTTTATGCCTGTTTTTATTACTGTCCATGTATTAATGTCTCACTAGTTTTGCTCATATTGACATGTATTATTATTACTGCTCATACATCACATTCTTGTGACTGTTTCTTGTTCTCAGGCTGATGTCCACACGACTACATTTTCGTTTTAAAACTTTTTAAAAGTTTTTAAAACTCCCCCTCCCGTCCAAGCGACTCCGGTGATTTCGAGCACTGCAAACAGAAACTTTAGGAAATGCTGCTAGACCTATTTTATTTTGAAAACTCTGAAGTTGTGTTTTATTTTGAAAACTCTGGGGTTGTGTTTTATTTTGGAAACTCTGGGGTTGTATTTTATTTTGAAAGCTCCGGGGTTGTGTTTTATTTTGAAAGCTCTATGGTTGTGTTTTATTTTGAAAACTCTGGGGTTGTGTTGTAGTCTGGACAGAAAGTGAGACCTTTGTAATCGATGAGGTCACAGCCACGGTCCCTCCTGATTGGCTCTCCTCAGCCTGGACTACCAGTGGTGAATACAACATGATGATGAATGACAGTGTCACTGACCTTGTTGTCTTTGCAGCTGTTGTTCACTTACATTCTCTGTTTTATATAATCTACTTCCTGTTTACACCGGCTCGCACATGCTCAGTGTAGTGAATGGTCATGTGATGTGTGTTTTCAGGTGTGTTAGTCTGGACGTGTGGACGCAGCCTCAGGTCTCTCTAGGAAAAGAGATTTTAATCCCAATGAGACTGTCTGATTACATAAAGATTAAATAAAAAAAGGTCTTTGCTGTTCTATAATTTCACTACACTTCCTGTTCCCGCTCTGTAGAGACATGTGGTACGTGTCTCAGGAATCCTGAAGTTTCCTCCATGTTTTCCCACTGACATTTCATCTGCTGTCAGGATTGAAAACCTGTGACCTGACACCTGAGCGCTCCACAGTCTGTTCCTGTTTCTCTGGGGAAGGTTTAGTGAGCGCACATGTTTTCTTCCCTTTGATTCACCTTCAAACAAGCTGCAGACAAAGTAAAAGTTCAGATCAGACCTTCAACACAGGCGGCGGCAGCGACGCTGATACTGAGACGAGTCATAACACCGACGCCCGGCCCAAGGTCTGCAGACGCCAACACACACGAGCTGATGAAGTAAACTCACCCTGACACACCCGGCCGTCACCCACGAAGCCCGGCAGGCAGGAGCAGAGGTAGGCGGAGCCTCCGGTGTAGCTGCACAGCGCTCTCTCTGCGACGTCACAGTCATGGCTTCCTCTCTGACAGTGATCCACAGGACGGTTCTCCACTGCAGGAGCAGCCAGAAAACACGGGTCACACCACTGCAGCGTTTCATTTATACATTTATTATTTTTCAATTAATAAATTTGTGTCTTTGGGATCTAAATACTTTTATTTTATTGGTGCAAAAACAAGACAGTGGTGAGGTGGTGGGGGCTTCAATAATAGGCTGCTGTGTGTGTGTGTGTGTGTGTGTGTGTGTGTGTGTGGTGTTAAGTGTTATGGTGTCAAGAGTGTTCAACACAACATCAGTCTTTTGTCTCCACGTCTCATTCACAGTCGCACAAAACCTTTATTGTTTCTGTCTCTTGGCGACTCTTAGAACATCTGTATGTGGAACAAGGGACTCTTCAAACAAAGACACACACAGGAACTATACACTCCGCCCACCCACACAGCTGTCAACACACACACACACACACACACACACACACACACACACACACACTTTAACGTACCGATGCAGGTCTTTCCATCGCTGCCGAACACGAAGCCGGTCAAACACTCACAGCGGAAAGTTCCCGGCAGATTCGTGCACTCGGTGTTGAGTCCACAGACCAGAGGCGTTTCCCTGCACTCGTCAATATCTGCCAATAACACAACAACAAGCAGATGAATGATTGATCAAGTCTCTAAAGAGCGATCATGAAAGTAGAAAAACCTCTGTTCAAGTAAAGTGTCTTAGTTTGATTTTAATTTCACATTGAAGGAGCTGTTTGTAAGTTTTCTACTAGTTTCTTGTTGCTTGACAAAAGCTTCAGCCGTCGTAACGTTTATCAGACAAAAGGTTACGACAGGTCGTCTGAGCGGCGACGTCTCCAGGACAGACTGGAGGCTGCAGCAAGTCGCTATCGGAAAGTGACAAGATGGCTAGCTGGTTAGCGTGCTAACTTCGATAGAAGAAAAGACGTGATAGAGACAAGAGTTAACATTTTCTATTTATGTTATTTCGTATCATTCTTCTTGTTATGTGTTTTACTCTATTGTTTTCTTTGTAACTTTTATTCCTTTAAAAGGAAGAATTTTTAATTAAACTTCTACACAGTGACTAAAAAAGTTGATTAAATTACACGTATAAATCTATTTTCCGTATGAATTTCACCACAGTTTCCGTGCGTAAAGCTCTGAGGTGTGAGGATGCGTTACCGTGGCAATAGCGTCCGTCTCCAGAGAAACCAGTCGCACATTGACAGGTGAACTGGAGGCCTTCACCCGCTCGGCACACGGCGTTGATGTCGCAGCCGTGTCGGCCGGTGAAACACGGGTTCTGCTCTGGGAGACTGCCTGTCAGGAAAATACAACACAAACTGCATCACTGTCAGAATCTTCAGAAAACCACCAGCCACAGATTCACCTGTTCCCTCCGTCTGAACCTCTGATCCATGTCAGGCTGAAGATCTCCAGTCCATCACTGTGTTTAATGTAAAGGTCCAACCTCAGAAGATCAACTCATTTTTCAGTGTTTTCTATTGTTTTATTGAGCCGACGATTAATCAAGAGAATATTTGTCAGATTAATTGATAATGAAAAACACACAGAAAGGTTTATTGGAGTAGAGGGCTGGTTGTGATATAATAATAATAATAATATTTATTTCGCCTTTGTTTTGGTTTCTTATTCAGTTTTTCTTTAATATTTTATTGAGGTTGTCGAGCCTGATTGGTTTTGTAATGTTGTAAAGTCTGCTGGTTATTTATGTCATGTCATCCAGTCGTAGTTAATCGACCAATCGTTTCAGCACTTGTGAATCAGGGAAGTAAAATGACTCGACAGAGAGAAACTCCTTGTTCCCATCATGCAGCTGGATGTTGGAGCTCCATGTTTGAAGTTTCCTCCTCACAGGAAACACGACCCAGATGTTCCACGTTCTGCCAGCAGACTCCAGCTGGGTCATGTTTGCTTGTGTAACTCTGAAGCCCCGAGCGTCCCACCCACAGCCCCACCTGCCCTTTTACCTTTAACCCACCTTTCTATTAAGGAAAAAAAATAAGGGTCATCCTAATGCCCCTTCCCCCGATCTCCTCCCTGCTGCGGACTGCAGGTTGGTATCTCGACGACCTCCTCCTCTGACCTTTACCCCCTGCCAACGCTCTCCGAGCCGCTGCAGCTTGCAGCTGAGGAAATACAGCCGCTACCAACAGATAACTGTTTATCTTCCTTTGATGCGCCGCTGCAGACACCGCGGCGGCTTGTTTCAGAGCATTCCTCCGAGTAACAACAAATCACTTTACTCTGACTCCGACTGTCCCCAAGAGACGACCAGGAGGACATGGACGTCACAAAACACTTTATAGCCATTACTCAACACTAATGGTTCATATTTTCTATGGAGCTCTGCAGTTGTTTCCACTAACAGAAAGTAAAGTGAAAAACAGGAACACAATGGAAACAACCTCGTCATGAATCAACGTCGTCCCTCTAAGTAATCTAATTAGGGATATAAAAAGAACTATTGTGACTTCCATCCCTTATAATTATGATCTGGTATCACAATGGTTGGAAGTGTGCATCAATAGTATGAGAAGAAAAGTGTCATTATTTATGAGATGAACACAGTCGTTCAGATCAGGAATTTAAATATTTGATTTCTTGCGGGTTCTTCTTTCCAAACCTTTTCAGGTTGGTTTTCCTCTCTGTAACATTTCATCGTGCGGAGGTGTTTGAACTCACTGTGGACGGAGCCGATCTTGTTGCTCATGGCGTAGCGGATCAGGAGGTTGCTGGTGTCGAACATCACGAAGATCTGGTCCACGCTGAGCTGCTGGGTGGACGGCGCCGCCCTGGTGGCCTCGTCGTGTGGGCAGCTCTGGAAGGTGACGGTCTGACGCCACTGGTAGCTTCTGGTCTCGACAGTGCCGTCAGGGGAGGTGACGGTGTAGTCGCGGTTGGAGGAGGAAGTGATCACTGGGAGAAGGAAAAAAAACAATCAATACCTCAGCACGGCAGATTCCCACTGCACCACTTCATCAGTTTTGGTTTTCGTTGATTACTGCGCTTACAGTTTCTGTCGTACTGGTAGATCTCTTTGTACGGGTTGATCTGGACGGAGGATCCCGGCAGGATGGCGGGCACATGTCCCTCCAGCTCCGTGCTCACAACCAGGTGGTCGTGTTCGTCGATTCCTTTAAACTGCTGCTTGATGCTCAGACGCTCGTTTCCAGGCTGGAAGATCACCTCAGCCTGCCGGGAAAACACGCCACCTGCATGGACATGAGAGAAAACACCACCAGGGACATCGGGGTTCATGATCGGATGCCTTTTAAGACAACACATAACAATATGTATCTACTGCGTATTCTCCAAATAATTGAACGTAGCCTTTAGATTTACAGTCTGTTTGTGCTATACAGCTTGTAGATTAGCATTAGCAACAACCCAGCCTGCAAGCAATGCTAATGGTTAAAAATCAGCATCTAACACAACGATCAACAACAACACGTCTCCCCACCAATCAGACTGAAGCCGTTCTGGTAGCCCGGCTGCTCCAGGGCGAAGGCCCAGCCGATGACTCCTCCCAGGGAGGACAGCGGTTGCAGGGAGGGGCCCACGCCTTCGGGGATGCTGCTGATGGCCACGTAGGCCCGTCCGTCATTGGCCACCACATATGAGTGCAAGTCGTTGTTAATGAGCTCTATGGGAGAAGGCGAGTTCCCTACGAACACTCGACCGTTCACCTTTCCATTCATCCTCTGTGGTTTGCCTGGAAAAACAACACAGATTTGATGAGGAGCTGCTGATAGTGTCGTGTTAGAGGTCGTGTTGGGATGTTGTGACATAGTGATGACAAGATACTGATGGCACTTATAAAGTCCTTCTGCTCCACTCCTCAGTGTAAATTCTTATAGACAGTGTCTTTCATCAGTCTTTCTAGAAGGCTAGAACATCAAATCTGTCATTATCTGCTACTGATGCTAAAGACTTAAATATTCTGAGATACTGGTTTCGCCTACAATACTGTATGTACAGGAACATACAACACACAGGACAACTAGAATATGCCAAATATTGTCTAGTCCCAGCTTTTTTAGTTTAAGAATTGCTGGTTGTCTTTGTAGTGATTCTGAACCTGGAGATCAGGACCCCTCCTGTGGGTTAGTATGAGAGGCATCATGGGAAAATGAAAAAAAGTTCTGCTATATAAATTTGATTTCTTATCTCCAATCTTTGCTTTTATTCTCTAGTTGACTCCCTAGTCTCGATTACACTCTGTTATAACTGTGGGATAACGTTAGTGTTTGACACAATCTGTCTTTGCATTTTAAGTAAAACCGAAAATGCTTCTCACCTTCTGCGACACAGTCCTTCCCGTTACCGTAGAAACCAGGTCTGCAGTGGCAGCAGTACCCGCCGCTGTAATCCCGGCAGTCGGCAAAAGCAGAGCATTTGTGCCTGTTGTGGGCGCACGTCTCCAAATTGTACGCAAACACTGAAAAGAACCAAAGAACGAAATCGATCAGCTTCACTGAGGTAAAACTGATTTAACAGAAGTTCTGGACGGGATCACTGAAGAAGATTATGATCTTTACCACTTTGTTCAGGATCTTTAAGCACAAAGGTTTTGACAGTTAGTGATTTACCATTCACATCCAGATCTTCGTCTTCATCCACCACAACGATTTGGGGGTGCTGGGGCTGTGAATGGGGGGGCACTGGTTGGACTGGTTCAGGGTCAGGGTACCTTGGCTGGACTGGTTCAGGGTTGGTGTATCGTGGTTGGACTGGATCAGGGTCCCTTGGCTGTACTGGAGAGTATCTAGGTTCACTGGGTTCAGGGATGGTGTATCTGGTCTCGGTTTGGTCAGGGTATCTCGGCTCAGGCTGGTCCGGGTACCTTGACGGAACCGTTTCAGGGCTGGTGTATGTTGGTCTGACAGTCTCAGATTCAGGGTATTCTGGCTCAAACTGGTCCGGTTCTTCATCATCTGGTTCGGTATACCCAGGTGAGATGGTCTCAGCCTCTGGGTAGCCCGGTTTGTACTCGTTGGGAGTCTCAGTTGGAAACTCCTCCTTTTCTTCTGGCACCGCTTCAGTTGTCGTCAACGTCTGGGTTTCATAGATTGAGAAGTCCACCTCCTGCTCCTCATCAGGTTGCCTTGGTAACATGGTCACAGGTGGTTCTGTGGTCACAGGAGGTTCGGTGGTACCTTTTTCCTCCTCAGGAAGGTTAGGGAGCATTCCGGGTGTGATGGCAACAAAGATCGGCGAGGCACCGATCTCGTACACCCAAACTCCTTTTCGTCCAGAGTTCGTCTTCCTGATTGGATACAGGAAGGAAGAAGAATCAGTGGAAGGTCCCAGCTCCTCATCACATCTACAGTATGTTCTTTACAGCTGAAATCTTAGGTAGTAAATTGCGAACCAATGGTATACTTGACTGCAAATTCTCTCCAACTGATGTAAGACCTTTTCAAGGGGTACAAAGACAGAAATTGAGCAAGACATGGGTCTACACAGGTTTTAACACCTTGGATAACAATAGTAACTTTGTGATGTAAATATCAGACTGAGACAGAGCTGTGTGATAACTTCATGATCATTTCTGGTGTTTTGAAGCTGTAACGAAACAGTCTCTGGTTGACTGTTTCTGGAGAAGGCTGATCTTTCGAGGGTCTCAGAGACAATTTGATCCAATAACTTGTAATAGTACCACTTCTGGAAATAATGTTTATTGGTTATAAACACAACTTATCCAAAGTGTAATTTGATTTAAGCATTGAAACGTCACTAGTTCGAATGAAAACTGTTTTTATTTTTGGTAAATTTATTCTGTATGTTATTACTTTCCCGCTGTACTGAACATAGATGTAGATTCATTCACAGATAGCACAATAAATCCAGCCCATACTTGGACCACATGTTTGTTTTCTTCTTCCTAGTATACGCCCGGTTCACGGCCCGAATCTGGCCCATATACAGCACAACTGTAAGACACTATTTCCACATCTGGACCAATTCTATCGCACACACAGAAAATCTTCCGCCTGTCAGTCAATACCGGAGGATACCCGCCGGACTCTGCCCAGATGTGGACGTATATGGGCCACACTCGGACCGAGGACCCAGCCATAGGTTGGACCAGAAGTTAAAATTTGCTATCTGGGTCTATCAATTCATTGTAAAGGTTGTAAATTACTTTTTGTGTATCTTATAAAGTACAAACATCACCAACTGTCAACCAGTGGCACCAGATTCATACTCAGTAAGATCCCGGATGGAGGTCTCTTCATCGGTGGTGGTTTTAAAGTACGTCCCCTGTGTGGTTTTCCAGAACCAGCCCGACACCATGCCTTCACTGAAGCCGGCCTCTAGCAGCTTACTCTCACCATCGACTGACGTGGAGAGGAACTGAAGACCATCTCTGGGGTACAAGAGAATGGCACAGGAGGACGACGCCATGGAAACCACAACCAGCTGGAAGGTGTTTCTCTGAAAGAACAAATCAGATGTTGATGAGCAGGTGAGTATGTCCAAACATCTGCAAAACTAATGTTGCACATTAAACTTAAGACAGTGACCATGCTGAACACTACACCTGCTAAAGATCAGCATGGTAGCAATGTCAATGTGAGCGTATTGGTAAGCTAATGTTAGCATTTAGCTCAAAAAGCCACTATGCAAAAATCTGAAAAGCCTGTTAAAGTGAAAATGAACCTGTCTGTGCTTTGTGGTGGAAAGATTATGTGATACACGCCAATATTAATTTGATAATATGAAACCACCTTTCTGCTTCCTGAAAACCCAACGTGGCTCACCTTGGCGTCCACTCCGTCCCCTCGTCCCGACGTCCCCTGGGCGGCCATGTTCATCCAGGTGACGATGAAGGCACTGTTGGGCTCCACTCCTTCGTCTCTGGGGAAAGCTTGCCTGACGTGCTTACCGGCTCGCCTCAACACGTCCGGGCTGCTGTCCTGCCTGAAAAAGACTTTTCCCCGTCCATCACTGTTGTCCAGGTTTCCCAGGAGGGCGGCCATCATTTTGAAATTGGCGGGCATCTTCCCCAGGTACTCCTTCTCAGCCGGAGGCTCGACCGCAGCCACAAATCCATTGGTGTTAATCTGGAACAGGAAGTAGATGATGTTGGTTTGTTAACGAAGGATCAGACTTCAGTAAAATTCCTGTGGATCATGTTCATGTTCGTACGGAAGTTCATTTCTGCCACTTGAAAAAAAAAAAATATATATATATATATATACCTCCTAATTGTTTTTAAAGTAATATCTCATAATCATGAGAATAATTATGAATTACTATGTTATACCCATGATAAACTGTGTTTACTTTTATTATTATGAGGCAGGATCTAATAATTATGACTTCATATCTCATGGTTATCAGAAAGCAAAATAAATACAAGAACATCACACTGACAACTTAGTTTCTTACAACTTGATCTGCTGGGAAAATATCAGCTGTGACCATGAAGGAATAAAGACACACAGAAGGAGGAGGAGGAGGAGAGGAGGCAGATGTGATTTGTTAACTTGTTTTAAAAGTCTGGATGTTGGAGTCAGACTGAGGAGTGACTGAAGGTCGGCTGGTGTTTCACAGACGGGAACAGAGAGTTCAGCAGGATCTCCAATTAAAACCTGCAGCAAAGGTTCAGGACTCTCCTCCAGCTCGACCTCCCTCTGCAGCTCTGCTCGCTTTGTCAGCCCACAGGAATTCTGCACAACAACTTCCCATTCACTCAGAAGAAAAGGATCTCTTTAACACCATTAACTCAAATCCGCCTTGAACTGAATGCGAGCAAATGCCACAAGTAACTGTTTGAGGCCAGAGCTCCGCCGACTGTGACCGTGAAGTGTAACCAGAGTGTATCGTCTCTGTCCGAGGACTCAGACAAAACAGCTTCAGTTCACGTCTCAATAAGATTCTTTTGTCTTGTTCTGCCAAAGTGTCAGAAACATTCGTTTTCAGCTTTAATATCCACCATGACCGTTTCACTTCACATGACAAGACAGGAACTTATTTTTCTGTAAATATCACCAGTGTGAAGGAACCATGTGACACTTAGGAATATTTTACTAACTGTACATATTAAAACTGCAACTAACAATCATTTTATTGATGAATCATTAATTTAGACCCAAATATACAATCATGAACATTAAACTCACATTTCAGAAGCTGGAACCAGAAAATATTTGACTTTTTTTTTTTTTAAACAATTCATTGATTATTATAGAATATTTGCAGATTAAGTTTCTTTGGATTTATTGTTTCAGCTTTATAGATTGTAAAACAACATAATGTGGTGAAGAGAAATCAGAGAGACATAATATCATAATAAGGAGGATTTGTGTCGTCAGGTTTAATGAAGTGAAGCATGAAATGAAAATAATCACTATTTTGACCTTATTTTACAAGATTATACGGAAGCCCTGAGAGGCAACTGATTTATTTATTTTTTTACAGTATAATTTTTCAAATTTCTTTAAATCTGTGAAAATATGCCCAGAGACAAAAGTGAAAAGAATTTTTGTTTTTTTGTTTTTGTCTTTCTTCCCTGAAAAGAAATCACTTGCCTTTCAGGGCTTGAACTTGTGTGCACAAAAAATCAACCCATGTGAATAAGATTTTTTTATTTTATTTTATTCTATTTTTTAATCATCTTTCAGGACCTGGATCAGAGTTTACCTCTGTAGTATTATATATATATATACTGTAAGTATTTTTATATGATGGTATTTCTACTTTAACTAAACTAAAGGATGTGAGTGCTTCTTCCACCTCTGGTTAAATGATAAATAGCTGCCTGCTAACACTCCAGTTTTTACCCAGAGGCCACTGGGTCGAGTTAGTGTGTTGAAGTCAAGTCTGGATTAACAACCAGGAAAAGGAGGAAACTGCCCTGAGACTCCAGAGACTGACTTTGCCTCTAAATACAATATTAAGATGTTTATTAAATGAGTAGATGTTGTTCTGTCTGACACAGCACACACCTGGGTGCAGGTACTGATCCAGAGAACTGGTTCTGGGGCTCGATGCAGATCATAGAGAAGCTGCCGTGTGATCTGAACCTGATTGTCACCTGAGTTCAAACAAGACGACAGAGGCTGCACTTAGTGAACCTCGACCCTCGGGGCTTCAAACTGCTCTGTGTTTGTGAAAATGACACTGTTAGCAACGTGCTAATGGCTTCAAAATGGCTGCTGGTTAATGATACCTGTTGCACAGCTACCTGAGGGGGCGGGGCCAAGAGGAATGTGATGTCGTTCATGCCAAACTTCTTAAAAGTTTGCAGTGAACTTTAAGCCAAACCAGAGTGTCGTTAATATCCCATCAGGCTTTGCTGCTCAGTGGGAACACAGCAGACAGGCTCCACGCTGCGCCTGTTATTATTTACTGAAGGATTATGGGACCGTGTTTCCCAGAATGCCACACATACTCAGATGGTTAATGTTCGACTCAGGAGGCCTCTCAGAGGTGAACAGACACAAACCGCCATGTCTGACCGTAACATACAACAAGCCTTTAACACGTGTCGTTTGTTCCTGCTGCAGAATGTGAAGGGAAAGAGGAAAGTTTGACTCTACGGTCGAATTATATGTTGAACTTTATCTGAGCTTTATGTCTTTGGATCATTTCTCTGACACGTATTCAGTCAAATGAGACTCTTATATAACGACCAAATGTTTCCCTCCACCTGTGTAAACACACATCTGCTTCAGGCAGCATCAACACGCTTGTTTTTTCCCTACAGAGCCTCGTCCAGCTGAAACAGAGCGGCCATGTTTCACACTGAGGACGTTCAGCAGCAGCAGAGGAAACCTGTCCTCAAAGCGTCTGTCATTTATTCACTGCAGTGAAGTTTCTTAGCAGCTTCAAGGTGCCACTTTCCCAGCATGCACCGGGCATCGATGTAACACCAGAAAGACGTTGGACTCTAACAACTCTAACGTTGGACCGACGTTAAATTTCGGTTGAAAATGAAAATCAGGTCGACGCTAAAACACTGTGACGTTTAGCCGACGTTGTGTTTGCTAGCAGCTGTTGTTCACTTACGTTCTCTGTTTTAATGCTACAACTGCAGAGGAGACAATCTACTTCCTGTTTACACCGACTCGCACATGTCCAGTGTGGTGAATGGTCATGTGATGTGAGCTTTCAGGTGTGTTAGTGTGAACGTAGAGTTTATCAGTTATTAAATCAAAGATAATCTGAAGGCAGTTCGTTCAGGACAGTCCACGATATTTGACAAACCGAGCTCCGCCGACTGGTTTGATTTGAAGATACAGAATAATCCACGTCCGAACAAGAAGAAACAAATGTTCGGAAGCAGCAAAGAGTTCAAAGGTCAGAGCCTGAAACCAGATGAAAGAAGCTTCTCTGAGACTCTCAGATGATGCTGCGACATGGAAGGTGAGGAAATAAGAGACAAAGAGGAAAGCTTTCTTGCTCGAGTGCCTCTGTAAAGCCTGGAGTGCCCCCCCCCCCCCCCCACCACCCCCACCCCCACCACCACCAACCTACTCCACCCCCTATCTTGCCTCTGTGGGTGAAAGGCCGAGGACTACCAGCAGGTATCCGACTTCACAGGCGACAGAACAGACGGCAGATCTCAAGATAAACACATTCCCAACCCAGAGGACAAAGGACAGAGGACAGAGGACGAGGACGGACTCAGGTCTCCGTCCACTCTGAACATAAACATTTCTTCTTCATGTTCATCATCAGCTACGTAGAGTTTGTGCCTTTAACGGAGCAGCAGTGAAGTCGTTCATGTCGTTATGTTCAACTCTTCAAGAACAGATTCGTCCCGACGTTGATTCACAAACAGTTTATAAAAGCTTCTGTTTCAGTTCCGATAATTAGAGTATAGAGACTAAAGTTGAAGACAAAGACGAACCAAAGCACATGTTTTATCCATTTACTAAAAACCAGCCTGTAAACAGAAACTTAACAAGATAAAAACTCTTCTGATTGGCTGACTGTTTTATGAGTGATCCAATAGATTTCAGGTAAAAACACTCAGAGAAACCAAATCCTGCAAGGTTTGGATGGTGGGTCCAGGTGGGCGGGGCTTGGTGACTGCTTTGTTGTGACATCACAAAGTTCCAGAAGTCCTGACGGCTGGTTTTAAGGCTCAGTTTCTGAATACAGGCTGTGTGCATTTCTCTGTGGACTGAGGCTTTGATACTTTCACAGTATTAATATAGAAGCTAGAGCTGATCTATAATTATATAGATTATATATTATATAAATTTAGTGAGAATTTTCTAACGGCTGCCTGGAAGGAAGGAAACCAATCTAAAAGCTAATTTTTAAAATCAGCAGCAGGAATGTGAAGCAGATGTAAAAGTATTTAACAGGTTACAACTTGAAAAACTAACGTTGAACTAAAAGGCAAAGGTTTGTAAAGTTGGACGGTTAAAGACCGTCCAACATTACATTACATGTAATAATACATGTTCCTCTGGTGGAAACTTGCCAGGACGTCGCTGACATCACACATGTCCGACCCCTGAGATCATCATTATCAGTGTGAGAACAGCGGAGGGAGGAAACACTCTGAGCGCTGCCATCTGGTTTTAGAGGACAGATGTCTCGTGTCTATACGTTCCAGATGTGTTAACTCCACGGGGACGCGCCGCTTCCTGTCAGAGATGGAGCGTCGTACGACCGGAAAAACCTCCGAGTGAGAGGAAGAGAGCTGGAGCGGAGCCAGGAGATCTGACTTCAACCTTTCAGTCCTCAAGTTTCTTTAAATGCAAAAGAAAAGGTGAGGAGTGTCCCCGGAGGACTGGTAATTACTGGGGAGGCACAGACCAACAGGATGTCATTCATTCTGGTGGGGGTG
This sequence comes from Seriola aureovittata, assembly GCF_021018895.1. Taxonomy (NCBI): domain Eukaryota; kingdom Metazoa; phylum Chordata; class Actinopteri; order Carangiformes; family Carangidae; genus Seriola; species Seriola aureovittata. The sequence continues at coordinate 30,936,072 of NC_079366.1, read as the reverse complement.
GGAGGGGGTAGGAAGAGACACTTAAAAGGGGGGGAGGGTCCTTTATAGACCACAGATTCACAGCAACCTATTAGAGCTTCACACTGTGAGAAAACCCAGCAGAGGCTGAGGGACACCAACAGCTGACGTTTTACTCTGAAAATCCCCATTGTTGAGCAAGGACAGTTTTTTTATACAGCATGGGAATTTAAAGGGATTTACATACTGCAAAAGAATAAAGAACAAGAATAAGAAAAAAGATAAGAAGGAGAAATAGAAATAGAAGAAATACATAAAATGTGATTTTTGAAAAGGAGCATTAAAAAAGCAGCGTAATAAAGAAAGATTATTAAAAGCCACGGACTCATGTTCTGTCACAGACTCGGGTTCTTCAGACAAACATTATTAAAACCCAGAGAACTTTAAAATCTAGTGGAGAACCCAAAGTTCCCAAAAGTACCGAATATTTCAGGCTGAATCTTGATAAAAGTGGATAAAATAACTGGATGTGGTGCAGCCGTAAAGCCACCAGCTGGAGTTGCTGCTGCCCCCTACAGGCTGAAATGTTCCTGACGAATAGAATTTCTTCACCTTAAAAAAAAACAGCTAAAAATTCAAACATTTATGATAAAAATGCTGAAAGATTGACTCATGAATTTATCTGGGCTCCAGCTCATTAAAAACTCTGCCGCTCAGCGATTAATCATCATCATTAATCAGTCCAGTTCAGCTTCCTGTTACATTTAGAATTGATTTAAGCTCCTCCTCCTTATAGAGGACCAAGCTGCATCGCTACGGAGACATTCAGAGTTTGTTTGGCTGCACGTGAGATTTAATGACGAGATGAAGAATATAAAATATCACCAGACTCTAAGTTTTACGTCTTAACGAACCACAGGGACACGAAACTGTGAAGAACCAGAAGCTGGTATCAAAAGTCTGATCTGACCGTCGTTCATTTATTCTTTTATGAGACGGTTTGTGATTTATTTATAACTCAGACCGAGTTCTTGCTCAGCTGCTTGTGTTTGGATGTCGGACTCTAAGTAAGGTCGTCTCGTATCGGCGCAGAAACGCGTATCTTCTCAACAAACACACCGGACGAACAGATTTAACCAGTCGACTGCTTGTGGGGTAAAACCAACAGGACACATGACATCCATACATTTCCTGTCCGTGGGGGTGAACACTGTTTAACTGATTTATCCTCCAACAACAGCAGCGAATCACATGCCTGCGCTGAATTAAACACGCTTGGCCCTCGGCGTCTGAAATTACGTGAAACACGAAGGCGACCGGAGCGAGACCTTCACCGCCGAGTCCCGTCAACTTCCTGTGGAGACGCTGAGATCTGTGTGGTCTGAGGCCTGTTGTTTTTAACTGGGGGGTGGAAAACAAATGGTGGAGCGGCTGCGACAGGGAAGAACAACAGTGGACGTGAACGCACCGGGGCGTCGGGAAAGGTTCAACGACCTCTCAGCAGCTTAGGAAAGGTCGTGAAGAGACAAGCGGCTCCACAGGTGAAACGCATCAGCTGCTCTCTGACGACAGGTAGAGGACGGAGGCTGTGCACAGCTGTTCCTCTGAAAACAGCTGCTGCTGCGAGAGCGAGGACGACGAGCTGCTGATTCTCTGTCGGTTCATCAACACCAAAGACTCCTTTACAATCGGTCAATCATTTCATACGTTTCTATGATACAAATATTGATTACAGCAGCTTTAACTCTTCAAACAATCAATTTATCAAGTTCCTAAAGGGACCAGACTTGAAGTCTCCCTCAGGTTCAAACCACACCAGACTCTGTTGAGAAGTTTACCCAGACAGACTCGATGAAGCATTAATAATAATCTTTTTTTTCATTAATTGATTAGTCGATTTGTTTAGAAAAATGCCTGTTTGGTCCAAGATGCAAAAATATGGACTTTACCATCAGATATGACAAAGAAAAGCTGCAAATTAGAAGCTTTAACAATTAATTGATTATCAGAATAGCTGCCACTGTATTTCCTGACAGTCCTCTAATTGATCATTAAACTAATCGATGCAGCTGTAGTAACAGCGAGGGTTGTGATTTTAACACTTCCTGCCACCGATTCTCAACAGTGACGAACTGACGAACTGACGAACTGACGAACGCTCCGTTTGAACTTCTCTTTGTTTTGGATCAATTATTTTCTCAATGAATCGATCAATCATTAAGTTTAGAAAATGTTTTTTTTTTAAATATAAAAATGCCATTTACACTTTCTCCGAGCGCACTGTGACTTTAATGAACTTGTTTTATCTGAACTTTATAAAAACCTGCAGTTATTTAATTTACTGTCAGATATGACAAAAATAAATATTATAAAATATTTTTAAAATTATATTTATTATATTTTTATTATATTTGAGGCTCCGGGAAAAAACCACCAGGAGTTTAAGTTTAATTCTTCTTTCATCTCTGAAGACGATAAAATCAACTCCAGTTTAACTGAAGGTCGGAGACAGAAACAGATCTGAGTTTAACTCCAAGTGTAAATGCTCCAATCAGGATTAGCTGTCACATGACCTGAGGAATGTGTGTGTGTGTGTGTGTGTGTGTGTGTGTGTGTCGGCTGATAAAAGGCTTATCTTTGTTGGCTTTTAATTGACTCACATTCCAGCCTCTGTTCACATACTTAACACCTCAAACCACACACACACACACACACACACACACACACACACACACACACACACACACACACACACACACACACACACACACAGATCTGAAACCAAAGCAGCAGGACTCTTATTTTGTAAACAGTTTTTAAATGTGAGGGGGATTACAATCCAATAGAAAACCTTCAGGTGTAAACACACACACACACACACAAAGATCGAACTGACAAGACAATTCACTTATTGATTAGATCAATCAAGCGTGTTCACAGCTGAAACATTTGAAGCAGCTGAATGAAGCTGAAGTTTAACCAGTGAAAGGAGGTGAAATCGTCTCAGTGGAAGATTGAACCACAAACATCAGATGAAGTGAAAAGGAGGGAAATCCAAACATCACTTATAAAAAAAATGTCTGCCTGAATATCACAGCTGTTAATGTAAAGTCAGCGTCTCTTAATTAACTCCCTTGAAATCTACTTTAATTTTCCTGAGGAGACACATGATCTTTAACAACCTCAGCAGAGTGACGGGATTTAAAGGTACGACGAGTCATTTTCTGCCTCCAGGCGTCTCTCAACCAAAACAATAACAAAAGACGGAGACGTCATGAAGTAGTGTGGGATCATGGGAGTTGTTGTCTTCACCATCTTTAGCGTCATATTTATCAGCTTCTCCTGGTTCGTTCAGTGATTCAGCAGCTGAATTATCCTCAGAGGTTTCCTCCTCTCCACAACAAACAGAGCAGGGGATTAAAACCAGTAGAAACTATTCATCAACAGTTTCAAGTTAAAAATAAGAGTTTCTCTGATGCGATTCAGCATAAAGGAGCAGCTGGGAGCCGAGCTGCCGCTAACATTTCCTCTGATAACTTCAGATCCAGACGTCCCACGACTAAAATTCTTCACCTGGTTCAAATAACGAGCTGAAAACCACCAAGGTGGAAAAAGTGAATCTTAAAAATGTGACTTAAAAGTCCATTTGTAACTAATACACTGAGGCAAACGAAGTGTTACCATGATTAAAATATTAGTATTATTAGTATAAAGTAGTTCTAGACATTTTAATATGGAAAAGTTACAGATTAGAACTTTACAAACTTTGTCGTTTGTGATCAAAACTCAGTCATTTTACTTATTAAAGTTATTTTCTCTACATTTCCACAGAACTTTAATTGAGGTTTTAAGAGATTTAAGGGTTTAAATGAAGAGATTCTGTCAGTTTTAACTTTCATCACTGGTTCATGTTGGTTATCAAGTGAAAATATTAATTATCTGCTTTTTGTTTTTCATGTTGTGAAGCTGAGAAACCTGTTTGTTTTTTATCACTTTGATAGTTTATTTTTTAACTTTTAATCTCCGGACACATTTGATTTCGTATTATTTTGGACATTTTATAATTTGAATGATAAACGACAGAAATGTTAAAATCTAAACTTATGGCGAATTTGATTTGAATTTCAGTCATTTTAACTTGGATTTGATAGTTATATTTATAATAACTTTTTTATTTATTTATTTATTTATTTGTCTTATTAATTGTGTTTAACTTGTTGATCAACTTTCAGTTCAAACTGATAGAGATGATCAGTTTTGAGGATTTTGACAGATTTTTCTGTCCCACTCTTTTCACTGACTCTTCTTTCATGAATGAACCTGGCGGTTAAATTTTCCCTCCTTCCCGTTAAACACACCGACAACTGGACGTTAAACTCACGTAAACTTTGTCGACGGTGTCGCCGAAGAAGAAGAGAGATCCGTTGAGGGGCAGCCCGGCGGTGGAGTCCGAGCCGGGCGGCAGCGACAGGTCTCCGGCTTCTTCTCCGAACTCAAACAGCTCCTCCAGCTCCAGAGCCCGGGTCAAAACACTCAGGCTCAGCAGACACGACCAGACCCGGGACCAGCTCCGGGACCAGCTCCGGGACCCGGGACTCATGTTTCACCCTGATGTTCCACGGACACGGTCAGACCAGCGGCGTTCCCCGGTGAAGAAAGCCGGTTAGGAGGCGAGGAGAGCGGGCGACACGAGCAGCCGATACAGCGGCGCACAGCTGCGGACTGAGGGAGGAGGAGGAGCGGGGGGATGGATGGGGAGCAGCGGGAGAAACACCCCGGGGGGGCTTAAGTAACAACCAACGACATCCGATATCTTTCAAAATAAAAGTGTTGAATGTAAACAAAAAGAATCAGAATTACATTTGTTGCCATGTAGCTTTTCACACAGGAGGGATTCAGCTTTTGCTCATTATAACAAACATTGTAAGAAGAAAAATGACAAAGAAAGATAAAGCAAAGTAAATACTGCAGGACAGATAGCTTAAATATAAATAAGAGTTTTTTTTTTAATTCAATATTTACAGTAAAAATGTGAAAGATATCCTAAAATATAAATATACACAATAAAAGGCTGTAATAAAATAAATTAAAAATCCTCCTCATGTAAACAGCAGCTGTAGCTAAATAATAAACACGTTTCAATAACAGTATCAATACTTAAGTACTGAAGCTTCTACACTTTACATGAGTATTTACATTTCATGACAGTTTATACTTCTACTACTTCTACTTCTACTTCATATTGTACATATGTGTTTTATATTTATATATTTTACTGTTTAATGTTTTTGCTCTTTTGTTTCTGCGCTCTGCAGCTGAGTAGAAAGTTTTAAGGGTGCTTTTA